>NW_024098306.1:0-99666 GCF_016545835.1 Crotalus tigris | reverse complement strand
TTTTTTTTTAGAAAAAAAAAACACTGGGTCTTTGAAAGGGCCTCTTTGTAGTGAGATGGGTGGCAAATAAGTTTAGTAATAAAAAATTAATGGCATTTGAAAAAATGGGATGCAATGTTTCTGTCAGACCAGAAGATGGCGCAGGTCTCCCAACACTGGCTCTGCAGGCTGTCACTTTACTAACACAAGTCACAAAACAATTCTGACAGTGAGAACAATTAATCAGTGGAACAGCCTGCCTCCAGAAGTGGTGAATGCTCCAACACTGGAAGTTTTTAGGAAGAGACTGGATAGCCATTTGTCCGAAATGGTGTAGGGTTTCCTGCCTGAGCAGGGGGTTGGACTAGATGACCTCCAAGGTCCCTTCCAACTTTACTACTATTACTATTACTATTTGAAGGCCAGTCTGTGTTAATGCATGGATGAGGGGAACTAACTAATTGTCTTTTCTCACTCTGATCCACGGACAAATAGAGTTACAGGCATAAACAAAGCCAATCGGAAGACTGTAAAAGAGTTTTAAGTTAAAACTTATCTATTCCTGCGAACTCTGGAAATACTACAGATGGTCCTCGACTTACAATTATTCATTTAATGACTGAAGTTACAATGGCACAGAAAAAAGTGAGTTATGACTGTTTTTCACACTTATGAACATTGCAGCCCCATGGTCCATGATAAAAATTCAGATGCTTGGCAACTGAATATTTATGATGGTCGCATTGTCCTGGGGTCTATGGATATCTCAGCCAGCCTGGCACGCACACTTGGCGGGTGGCTGTAAATGTCGGAATGGCTGTCAATGCCAGTATTGCTGGGTAGGGAATTCTGGGAGTTGAAGTCCACACATTTTAAAGTTGCCAAAATCAAGAAACACTGCTCTGTTTCCTTTCAGGTTAAGCAACGGTAAGAAGAGTGCAGGGAGGGAGGGAGGGAGGAAGGAAGGAAGAAAGGAAGGAAACAGAGCTAAAACAATAACTATGTACCAGGTCTCTCTGTGCCAGTGATGGCGAACCTATGGCAGCTGCCCACTAACTCACCGAGGTCCCACATGGCCGGATGCATCCCAGCACGGCTGGTTTCCCTCCCCCCCCCACCCTGCCTCGCCTTGTCTCGCCTCACCCCACAGGACGAGCCTCCTGCCCACTGCCCCACCTGCCAGAGACCCCCTGGATCTCCCCCAACCCTGCCCGGCCCCCACAGGCGTCCCTCCCCACAAGCAACATCGAGGTGACCATGCCCACCTTGGCCACACCCACCCAGTCTGCCATGACCACCACAACCACGCCCACCCAGTGGGCCACGCCCACCTGGCACCCGGTGATAAATAAGTGGGTTTTGGGTTGCAGTTTGGGCACTCGGTCTCTAAAAGGTTCGTCATCACTGCTCTATGCGTTTCTTTCTTGGCAAAGAATCCATTTCTTCTGTTGCCTTTCATTCTTTAAAATGACCTCGTTCTTTTCCAGGATGGGATTAATTCCATCCAACCACAATCTCAGATTTCTCTTCAAGCTGTTCACTTCATATACGATATACATTTTGCGAGTTTCATAGAGCGAAAATTGTCTAGAGTAGAAACCAGGAGATGATAAATTCTACTCTGGCTGGATAACTTTGGCCAATCAATCACCAATCGCCTTAGGCATGAAAGCCAGCCAGGTAACTTTGGCTGAGTCACCAGAAGAGTTCTAGTCCTGCCTTAGGCATGAAAAACCTGCTATAGGTTCTCCTTATTGAGCAGGGGGCTGGACTAGAAGACCTCCAAGCTCTATTCCTATTTCTATTCTATTCTATTCTATTCTATTCTATTCTATTCTATTCTATTCTATTCTATTCTATTCTATTCTATTCTATTCTATTCCAAATTCTATTCTATTCTATTCTATTCTATTCTATTCTATTCTATTCTATTCTATTCTATTCTATTCTATTCTATTCTATTCTATCCTACTCTACTCTACTCTATTCTATTCTATTCTATTCTATAGCACCTGAAGGCAGGACAAGAAGCAACAGATGGAAACTAAATCCTAATCGAGGAGAGAAGCAACCTGGAACTAAGGAAAACATAACTAAACTAAGGGGCACATAACTAAAGCAGAATATCAGCAAATAGCCCGAGCCTGCAAAGATGAAGTGAGGAAAGCTAAGGCTCAAAATGAACTAAGGCTTGTGACCGAGGTCAAAAATAACAAAAAAAGCTTCTTCCAACATGTAAAAAACAAGAAAAAAGTGAAGGAAATGATTGGTCCATTAGTGGGGGAAAGTGGCAAGAAGGTGACAAGTAGCAGGGAGAAAGCAGAACTATTTAACTAATTTTTTGCATCTGTCTTTACACAAAGGGAAAAAAACAGTCCAACCTATCAAAAAGAATACTGTAAAAAATAGATTAGAAACACAAGTTAAAATAGGCAAGAAAAAGGTAAGTGAGCACCTATCCAGCCTAGACGAGTTCAAATCACTAGGACCAGATGGATTATACCCCAAGGTCCTCAAGGAACTGGCAGATGTGATCTCAGAACCACTGAACTATATTTTTCAAAGATCCTGGAGCACTGGGGAACTACCAGAGGACTGGAAAGGAGCTGATGTAGTTCCCATCTTCAAAAAAAGGGGAAAAAATAGATCCAGGAAATTATAGACCTATCAGCCTGACTTCAATACCTGGGAAGATTTTGGAAAAGATAAGCAAACAACGAATCAGCAAACACCTAGAGGCAAACAAAGTCATTACTAAAAGCCAACATGGGTTTGCCAAAAACAGATCTTGCCAGACAAATCTTGTTGCATTCTTTGATCAAGTGACAAAATTAGTGGGCCAGAGGAATGCTGTGGATATAATTTACTTGAACTTTAGTAGGGCATTTGACAAAGTAGACCACAACCTACTACTTGACAAGATAGAAAAATGTGGGGTAGACAGCATCACCACCAGATGGGTCCGTAGCTGGCTGACTGGCCGTACTCAGAGTGTGGTCCTCAATGGAACGCATTTACATGGAGGGAAGTGTGTAGTGGGGTGCCCCAGGGCTCTGTTCTGGGCCCAGTGCTCTTCAACATCTTCATCAAAGATTTGGATGAAGGGATAGATGGGGAACTCATCAAATTTGCAGACGACACCAAGCTGGCAGGAATAGCCAACACTCCAGAACACAGGCTTAGGATACAGAAGGATCTGGACAGACTTGAACACTGGGCGCTATCTAACAAAATGAAACTCAATGGTGAAAAAAGTAAAGTTCTACATATAGGCAAGAAAAACCAAATGTACAGGTATAGTATAGGTCTGTGTAGGTGAACCTATGGCACGCGTGCCACAGGCGGCACACGGAACCGACGCAAGCCATTGCTGAGCCAAGCTGCTCTCTCCTCCTCTCTGCGCATGTGCAGTCTGGGAATAGGCGAGACGCTATAAAAGGAGCAACTTTCTGCGGAAGCAGCATTTGCTGCAGACAGCTTGAGAGCGTGCACAAGTCGGAGCGGACAGCAAGTGAGTGAGCAAACATGAGCCAACAGCTTGGTGGCCACACCCACCCGGCACCCAGCGATGCATAAGTGGGTTTTGGGTTGCAGTTTAAGCACTCGGTCTCTAAAAGGTTCGCCACCGCTGGTATAGGTGGTACCTTGCTCAATAGTAGCAACTGTGAGAGGGACCTCGGAGTTCTAGTGGACAATCCCTTAAATATGAGGAAGCTGTGTGTTGCAGCTGCCAAAAAAGCCAACACAGTGCTAGGCTGCATTAACAGAAGGATAGAATCAAGATCATGTGAAGTATTAATGCACTTTACAATGCTTTGGTAAGGCCACACTTGGAATACGGCATTCAGTTTTGGTCACCACGATGTACAAAAGATGTTGAGACTCTAGAAAGAGTATAGAGAAGAGCAACAAAGATGATTAGGGGACTGAAGGCTAAAACATATAAGGAACGGTTGCTGGAATTGGGTCTGTCTAGTTTAATGAAGAGAAGGACGAGGGGGGACAGGATAGCAGTGTTCCAATATCTCAGGGGCTGCCCCAAAGAAGAGGGAGTCAAGCTGTTCTCCAAAGCAGCTGAAGGGCGGACAAGAAGCAACGGATGGAAACTCATCAAGGAGAGAAGCAACCTAGAACTAAGGAGAAACTTCCTGACAGTGAGAACAATTAACCAGTGGAACAACCTGCCTCCAGAAGCGGTGAAGGCTCCAACACTGGAAGTTTTAAAGAAGAAACTGGACAGCCATTTGTCCAAAATGGTATAAGGTTTCCTGCCTTAGCAGGGGGTTGGATTAGATGACCTCCAAGGTCCCTTCCAACTTTATCAAGTCATCAAGGGGCCAGGTACCGTATTCAACAAATAGTCCTCAATGGCACTACATGCACATGAAGAGAAGTAAGCAGTGGGGTACCACAAGGTTCCGTCTTAGGCCCAGCACTCTTCAATATCTTCATCAATGACTTAGATGAGGGAATAGAAGGGGAACTCATCAAATTTGCAGAGGACATCAAACTGGCAGGAGCATCCAACACCCCAGAAGACAAGCTCAGGATCCAAAAAGACAAACTGGAACAATGGGCCCTCTCCAACAAAATGAGTGCTGGATGGGAGTGAACTGCCAATCATCTTTTCAGCCATCCTCACCACTCTCTGCACACCTTCCCGTCTGAAGCAGGGATGCTTCCAAACCAGACTGTGATGCCATTTGACAGGATGCTCCCGATTGTCCCTCTGTAGAAAGTGATAAGGACAGGGGAAGGAAGATGCACTTTCCTCATGCGACGCAGGAAATGCAGGTGCTGCTGTGCCGGCTTCACCAGGGTCTCACTGTTGAGCAACCAAGCATGGCTGCCATTACAGAAACTTGGTGGGATGAAACCCACAAATGGAATATGCACTTAGAGGGATTTAAATTACTTTTTAAAAAATAGATCTAATAAAGGAGGAGATAAAGGTGCACTATTTATAAAAAATAACTACATCTCTACAGAAATAATAATAGTAATAATAATAATAGTCAGAATTCAGAATTCAAACAGACAAGCACCTGGAACATAACACCCCAGACTTAAGAATTGTCGATAAGAAAGAAAAAAAAGTCTGGATCGTGGACGTGGCAGTGCCTGGAGACAGCAGAATAGACGAGAAAGAACTGGAGAAGATAACAAAATACAAAGACCAACAAATTGAAATCGAAAGACTGTGGCAAAAGCCAGCAAGGGTAGTACCAATAGTGATAGGCTCCTTGGGTGCAATCCCAAAACAACTGGAGCACCACTTGAACACCATTGGCACTGACAAATTCGCTATTAGTCAAGTGCAAAAGGCGGCCTTATTAGGAACTGCTTCCATCCTGCGACGATACCTGTAATACCATCAAACATCCACATCTGCCTATCCCAGGTCCTGGGTAAGGACTCGATAGGTAGACAAAATGCCAAATCCAGTCTGAACATCTGGCTGACTGTGTGATGATCCATAATAAAGTTGAAAGGGACATAGGAGGTCATTTAGTCCAACCCCCTGCTCAGGCAGGTAACCCTATACCATTTCAGACAAATGGCTGTCCAGTTTCTTCTTAAAAACTTCCAGTGTTGGAGCATTCACCGCTTCTGGAGGCAGGTTGGTCCACTGGCTAATTGTTCTACACAACAATGATGAAATCAAGAAGAGACTGGACTGCCATCTGTCAGAAATGGTGTAGGGACTCCTGCTTGGGCAGGGGGTTGGACTAGATGACCTACAAGAATGATGATGAACCTTTTAGAGACCGAGTGCCCAAAACCCATCAGCCCTGCTCCCGCCCCCACCCTGCCAGCACCACCTCCATGGCCCACAGCAGATGGCGGCCATGCCCTCCACCTGCACCCCGTAGCATCATCTGCACGCAATGGGGTGCAAGGGTAGAGTCTTGCCCCTGCTGCCTGGCTGCTCCACGCAGGGGCGACTCTCCTTCGGGGGGGTTGCTGGTGAGGAGGGGGCTGAGGTGACAGTACACATGCCCACAGAGAGGACTCTGAGTGCCGCTTCTGGCATGCATGCCATAGGTTTGCCACCACTGTCCTATACCATTTCAGACAGGTGGCTGTCTGGTCTCTTTTTAAAAACCTCCAGTGATGAAGCACCTACAACTTTTGAAGGCAATTTGTTCCACTGTCAGGAAATTTCTCCTTAATTCCTGGTTGCTTCTCTCCTTGATCAGTTTCCATCCGTTGCTTCTTGTCCGCCCGTCAGCTGCTTTGGAGAACGGCTTGACTCCCTCTTCTTTGGGGCAGCCCCTGAGGTGTTGGAATGCTGCTATCCTGTTCCCCCTCGTCCTTCTCTTCATTAAACTGGACATACCCAATTCCAGCAGCCGTTCCTCATATGTTTTAGCCTCCAGTCCCCTAATCATCTTTGTTGCTCTTCTCTGCACTTTTTCTATTTGCCAACCTTGGCAACCTTAAGATATGGACTTCAATTCCCAGAATTCCCCAGCCAGCCATGCTCAGAGAGCAACAGGTGCCCCTCTTCATCTCTTCCTCTTCCTTCTCCTCTACTACGCCAACCTCACTCCGTTCTAGCACTGATGATGTTACCTAGTTGGGTCATGACAATCTGCAAGAAAACCACCCAGCTCAGAGAACATCAAGGACCCTGCAGTCGTCGTTCTCGTCCTCCTCCTCCTCCTCCTCCTCTTCTATAAACTACCCCTCCCCTTCTAAAACTGATGACGTTCTCTAGTTGGGTCATGAGACATCTGCAAAGAAACAATCCAGCTCAGAGAGCACAAAGACCCCGCAGTCCTAGTCCTCATCCTCCTCTTCCTCCTCCCCTCCATAAAACCCAGTCCCTTCTAGCACTGATGGTATTACCTAGTTGGGTCATGAAATGTCTGCAAGAAAATCACCCAGCTCAGAGAGCAACAAAGACCCCGCATGTCCTCCTCCTCCCCCTCCTCCTCCTCCTCCTCCTCCTCCTCCTCCTCCTCCTCCTTGCAAATCCTCCTCCCTTCTAGCCCTGATAGAGAAAAGAGAGACCAGCCACTTGATGGAGTTTGTTCCTTTATTTAAAAGATTCTTACGGGCAACCCTGGGCAACTCACCAAGACAAACTCCATAATTCTTTCCAGTTTTTTAAATTCTCAGAAATCCGACCCTGGGTAGTGTTGAGATTCCCTGCAGTTCGATCCCCCGGTCTAATCAAATGCCCGCCTTCAGTTAGCCCAAACTCCGTCTCTGTTCCTTCCCAACTTAAGGGGTCAGTCCCAGCAGACTCTCGCTGAATTCCCAGAGCTTCCTGGCCATGTGGTCATCACGGGCCTGTGGCCAGGGCACTTTTGGCCGGCAGTCCGCGAAATACCGCCCGCTCAGCCTCTCGATGCCCTCCTCGGTGGCACAGTAGATGGAGGTCTGGGCACCAGCGTCGCAGTCTCGGAGGAGCAGCTGACCGAACGGAAGGAACCAAAATACCCACGGTGGAAAGGAGCGAAACACTTCGGTTCTAACTAACCCTGAAAGCAAAAGAGAGAGTTGGTCGTGTGAATGTCCTGGGAAGGAAGGAAGCACCTTCCGGGGTGACCCAGATGGAGGAAGGAGGAGGAGGAGGAGGAGGGGAGGAGGAAGAGGACGGGAGGAGGGGGGAAGCAGGAGGATGAGGGGGGAAGGAGGAGGAGAGAGAGGAGGAGAGAAAAGTGGGCGGGAGGGAATGGAAGTGAATCTTTGCCCTCCAGGCTAATTGGAAGATGTGAGCCATGACCCCAAAATACAGGAGGGGAAATGCCTGGAATGTTATTTGCAAAGGAAGGGAAATTCAGATCTTGGCATTCTCCATGCCGTGCTGACACTCCTTTACACTAATAAAGGCGTTTTAGGTTAAGCAATGCCTGAACGTTCTTTGAAGTGATTCATTAGTCAGACACATGACATCAGAAACTATAAAAAACAAGCGGATAAGAAAAGAGCTCCCCAGAAATCATTTATAATAATAATAATGATAAAGTTGGGAGGGACCTTGGAGGTCATCTAGTCCAACCCCCTGCTCAGGCAGGAAACCCTATACCATTTCGGACAAATGGCTGTCCAATTTCTTAAAAACTTCCAGTGTTTTTAACGTTGGGGAAAAGTTTTATCTGTCCACGGAGTATTTAAAACTCAGATTGCCTTGTAAAAAATTGGGACCAAAGGACCTGGGACCTTTCCCCATTGTGCGAATTCTGAATTCTGCTACTGTAGAATTAACCCCCCCTCAACTTTTAGGGAAGATTCACCCCGTATTTCAGTGCAGCTGTTGAAACCTTTCAGGGAATCCACTTTAAGACTTCCTCCAAAGCGCCTGGGCCCCTAGTGGAGGGAGGGGCGACTCCTTGCGAAGTGAAACGTATTCTTGATTCTAGGTTATAATAATAATAGTAGTAGTAAAGTTGGAAGGGACCTTGGAGGTCATCTAGTCCAACCCCCTGCTGAGGCAGGAAACCCTACACCATTTCGGACAAATAGCCGTCCAGTCTCTTCTTAAAAACTTCCAGTGTTGGAGCATTCACCGCTTCTGGAGGCAGGTGGTTCCACTGGTTAATTGTTCTCACTGTCAGGAAGTTTCTCCTTAGTTCTAGGTTGCTTCTCTCCTTGATTAGTTTCCACCCGTGGCTTCTTGTCCTGCCTTCAGGTGCTTTGGAAAATAGCTTGATTATTTCTTCTTTATGGCAGCCCCTGAGATACTGGAATACTACTATCCTGTCCCCCCTCGTCCTTCTCTTTGTTAAACTAGACAGACCCAATTCTAGCAACCGTTCCTTATATATAAGGGGAAACGACCATATTTGGTGCAATGCAAAGGCTACCCCTTATCAGAGGCTACTGGGGTGAAGTGTACTGATGTAAAAGCTGATAGATTTGGAGCTGGACTTCCACTCACCTGGATGAACCACATAGCAGGTGACATTGGTTCCTTCCAGCCGGTTGGCCAACTCTCGCGTGTGGAGAATGTTGGCTAGTTTGCTGTTGCAGTATGATAGTGTGCCCTTCTTCATCCCCTCCACCGGTTTGTGGATGGTCCGAAAGTCGATCTTCCCAAAGAGGTGCGCATCTGAGGACACGATTACAACCCGGCTCGGGGCACAGCGCTTTAGCTGGTCCAGGAGCAGGTGGGTCAGTAGGAAGTGAGCCAGGTGGTTGACCTGGAAACCCAGGTCAAAACCATCAATGGTTTGACCGTCCTTAAAGACCCCTGCCAAAAAAGTTAGGGAATTCCAGGTAGTCTTCAGTTTACAATGGGTCACTTTGTGATCATTTAAAGTTACAACAAATGCCCAAAATGTACTTAGAACCCAGTTCCAAAGTTGCAACGGCTCCCCCCCCCAGTGTTACAATGATCACATTTTAGGCGCTTGGGAACTGGTCTTCACCTTACAACCTGGTCCACCGTCATGTGGTGGAGGGTTTACAACATTTTTTATGACCCGCTTTATAACTGTTACAGCTTACAACCCTCACAGGGTTGTTGTTTTGAGGAAAAAAGGAGGAGGAAGGCGTGTTTGATCTGTTTGTTGCCTTGAGTTACTTGTAAAAATAATAATAAAGGCGGGATACCAAAAACGAGGAACTACAAGGAGAGAGCAGCTTCTGAAGTTATGGCCAAACCCCCTAAGGAAGAGAAATTCTGGAGACCCCCACAGTATTCCCACTTCCTCGCCCTGATACCCCAGGAGGGGGGGGGGTCTGCTCTGCACCCACCAGCATTGTTGATGAGGATGTCCAAACGGGGCTCCGATTTTAGGAAGGTCTGTGCAAAAGCTCGCACGGAGTTGAGGTTGGCCAGATCCAGGATCATCAGGATCACCTCCGAGTTCCCACTTTCCTGGAAAAGGAGCAGAAGGAATCCTGAGAAGAATCGGGATCGGGTGTGGCTTCAAAGGCTGATCCCGGTTTACTCACCTTCTATGTATGTCTGCTCACCTCCTGACAGTCACTCAGGGTCGTGTGTCATAAAACAAAACAGGCAGTCCTCAACTTGCAACCATTTGAAATTGCAATGCTGCTGAAAAGAGTGATTTACGACCTATGCTCATGCTTTCGACCATTGCAGCATCCCCAGGGTCATGTGATCAGAATTCGTGTGCTTGGCAAACAGTGTAATTTCCGATAGTGGCAGTGTCCCTGGGTCATGTG
This sequence comes from Crotalus tigris, assembly GCF_016545835.1. Taxonomy (NCBI): domain Eukaryota; kingdom Metazoa; phylum Chordata; class Lepidosauria; order Squamata; family Viperidae; genus Crotalus; species Crotalus tigris. The sequence continues at coordinate 89,544 of NW_024098306.1, read as the reverse complement.
ATCACTATTTGTGATCATCCCAAGAGGATTCCCATAAGCAAAACCAGTGGGAATCCTGGATTCACAAAACAAGTGCAGTGATTTGCTTAATTAAGGGGCTGCCCCAAAGAAGAGGAGGGGGTCAAGCTATTTTCCAAAGCATCTGAAGGCAGGACAAGAAGCAACGGATGGAAACTAATCAAGGAGAGAAGCAACCTGGAACTAAGGAGGAATTTCCTGAGAGTGAGAACAGTTAGCCAGTGGAACAGCTGGCCACCAGAGGTTGCGGGCGCTCCAACACTGGAGGTTTTCAAGTAGAGACTGGACAGCCACTTTTTCTGAAATGGTTCGCGGTCTCCTCCTTGGGTAGGGGGACTACAAGACCTCCAAGGTCCCTTCCAACTCAGTTATTCTATAATAACATACCACAGTCTTATGGTCTAGATCAGGGGTGTCAAACTGCTGGCCCATAGGCTGGATGGATCATGGTGAAACCATGCTCACCCAGTTGCCGGCAATGGGAAAAAAGTCATGATACGTCATGTGATGTTGCCAGTTTGACACCCCTGGTCTAGTTGAAGAATGGCAATTAAGATGAATGAGTTTTAATAACCAGAACCAAACGGATCACGCAGATCCAGCAAAACCACTTCCAGCTGCCCCCCAAAATATGGAGCCCCCCCAGACAGATTCCAGCCAGGCCAGGCCAGAACTGAAGGCAAAGCTCTTCAAGTGGGGAATGGCTGGGGGTCCGCAGGGCGACCGGGGTACATCGGAAGTGTTGGGATCTCGAATTCTGTGTAGCTGATTGGTTGGAGAGTGCTGGCTCCTGCATGAGGCAATCTACGCTCTGATTGGTTGCCATGGGTGCGGAGGGGGCATTTCCCTTCTTTCCCGCCTTTTTCTTCTGTGTCCTCTGTGTGCTGTTAAGATTTACCTCACGATGTTCCTGTGTTCCTGATAGGTATATTTATATTTATATAAAAATTTATATTTATATTTATAATTTTTAAAGTTAGAGTTAGAGTTATGTATATAAGATAAAATATTAAGTTAGGGTAAAACCATGAAAAAAATCACCATAATATGGTGCCAATGGGATGTAATAATTCAATATCTAAGGAAGCTAAAACCCTTTAATTGTTTCTGGTGTGGCTTGAAATTTCCTAAGGAGACTTTCTTGGCCTATATGTGTTATTGTTTGTTCCTGTCAAGAAATTGTGCAGCAGCTGTCCAGATGAAGTTTAATTTACCTCAGGATATTCCTCTGTTCCTGTAAATATATCTATTTTCATCAGTCTTTGTCATCATCCAGAGATAAAGAACACAAGATAGTCAGGAACACAGGAATATCACGGATATTCTGGATGATGACAAAGACTGCTGTAAATAAGTATGTGTGTGTGTGTGTGTGTGTGTATGTGTGTGTTTATTATCTTTGTCATCATTCAGAAAGAACACAAGATAAATGGTTAGCTTCCTTAGAGATCGAATTATAACATCCCATTCTGACTCTATGGCATCATATTATGGTGATTTTATCATGGTTTTACCTTAACTTAATATTTTATCTCTTCTATTGTATTGTTCACTTATTAAATATACAGGTAGCCCGTGGCTTATGACCACAATTGAGCCCCACATTTCTGTTGCTAAGGGAGACAGCTGTTAAGTCAATTTTTACGACCTTTTTGCCACAGTTGTTAAGTGAATCACCACAATTGTTAAATTAATAACACAGTTGTTAAGTGAATCTGGCTTCCCCCCTGACTCTGTTTGTCAGAGGCCGCAAAAGATGATTGCATGACCCCAGGATGGTGCGACCGTCATAAATATGAGTCACTTGCCAATTTTAATCACCTGACCCCAGGGATGCTGCAATGGTCATAAGTGTGAAAAAGGGTCATCAGTCACTTTTTTCAGTGCCGTTGTCCCTTTGAACAGTCACTAAATGAACTGTTGGAAGCCAAGGATTACCAGTATAACGTCTCTCTCATTCTGATTCTATGGTGCCATAATATAGTGATTTTAACATGGTTTTACCCTATTTTAATATGTTATCTCACCGATTGTAGTGTCCACCTATTAAATATACAGGTAGTCCTTGATTTATGACCGCAATTGAGTCCAGCTTTTCTGTTGCTAAGTGACACAGTTGTTAAGTGAATGTTGTCCCATTTTATGACCTTAATTGCCACAGTTGTTAAATGAATCACTGCGGTTGTTAAATTGGTAACATGATTACTAATATGGCTTCCCCATTGTTTTTGTTTGTCAGAATGTCTCAAAAGGGGATTGCACGACACTGGGACATTGCAACCGTCATACGTGTGAGTCAGTTGCCAAGCATCTTAATTTTGATTGTGTGACCATACTGCAACGGTCGTTAAGTGTGAAAAACGGTCATAAGTGTCTTCAAACTTTGAACAGCCACTAAGTTAACTATTGTAAATCAAGGACTACCTGTATAACATCTCTCCCATTGTGACTATATAGCGCCATATTATGGCGATTTTATCATGGTTTTACCTTAACTTAATATTTTATATTTATTGTACTGGCCACTTATTTGATGTACACATATTTGTTCATACTTTAAACTTATATTTGCATCTGCCTGTATAGTGCATTTTATCTGCATTGCATATAAGGGATTGCATGAACTCTGTAGATGTCATATGCTAAATAAATGAATAAAATCCATCAGGAAAAGACCTGAGTGCTGAAGAACGGAGGGACGGAGAGAACCGCACGGCAGGCGCTTACCCGTCTGATGTCACACACAGCCGATTCTCCTCTTGCTTTGTCGCGGCATGCCAGAATGACACGGGCGCCTCTCCGGGCCAGATCCACCGCTGTGGCCTTCCCGATCCCTACATTTCCACCTAGGAAAGACCAGAGACAGGAGGATTCACTGAGATCGCCCAGCCGTTGATGGGGACCCAGGAGTCGGGCCTGCATTTGTCTGCCTGCAGTTTTTGTGATGTCACGCACTGAAGCACTTGCGTGGCAGTATTTCTCAATCTTGGCAACTTTAAGACGGGTGGACCAACTCCCAGAATTAAAAGCATCTTAAAGTTGAGAAACCCTGGCTCAGGGTATGATTTTCACTCTTTCAGAGCAGTCTCATATCAACAACAAAAAATAGCTTAAAATTATTCAGAGGTAATACAAATAGTCCTAGACTTACAACCATTATTTTAGTGGTTTTTACCCAATTCTGACATACAACCATCCATGGGATGGTTGAAGTACAGTTCAGCATTCCTGACTGAGATGCCTGGAGTCCCTTTAGGTCTTTGCAAGGGCCACTTTGTAGTGAGATGGGTGGCAAATAAGTTTAGTAATAAAAAATTAATGGCATTTGAAAAAATGGGATACAATGTTTCTGTCAGACCAGAAGATGGCGCCGGTTTCCCAACATTTGCTCTGCAGGCTGTCACTTTACTAACACAAGTTACAAAAGGATTTGAAGGCCAAACATGGATTAATGCATGGATGAGGGGAACTAACTAATTGTCTTTTCTCACTCTGATCCAGGGACAAATAGAGTTACTTAGCAGGGCATAAACAAAGCCAATTGGAAGATTGTAAAACAGTTTTAAGTTAAAACATACCTATTCCTGCGGACTCTGGAAATACTACAGATATTCCTTGACTTACAATGATTCATTTAATGACCGATGGCACAGAAAAAAGTGACTTATGACTGTTTTTCACACTTATGAACATTGCAGCCCGGTGGTCCATGATAAAAATTCAGATGCTTGGCAACTGAGTCGCATTTATGACGGTCGCATTGTCCCAGGGTCTATGGATATCTCAGCCAGCCTGGCACGCACACGTGGCAGGTGGCTGTAAACGCCGGAATGGCTGTCAATGCCAGTATTGCTGGGTAGGGAATTCTGGGAGTTGAAGTCCACACATTTTAAAGTTGCCAAGATTGAGAAACACTGCTCTGTTTCCTTTCAGGTTAAGCAACGGTAAGAAGAGTGAAGGAAGGAAGGGAGGGAGGGAGGGAGGGAGGGAGAAAGGAAGGAAGGAACGAAGGAAGGAAGGAAAGAAAGAAAGAAAGAAAGAAGGAGGGAGGGAGGGAGGGAGGGAGGAAGGAAGGAAGGAAGGAAGGAAGGAAGGAAGGAAGGAAGGAAGGAAACAGAGCTAAAACAATAACTATGAACCAGGTCTCTCTATGCCAGTGGTTCTCAACCTGTGGGTGGGGACCCCATTTGGGGTCGAACGACCATTTCACGGGGGTCGCCAAACAACGCAGTCCGCCATTTTTTTCCCCCTTTTCCTTAGCTGTGCTACTCCCTTTTATTCTATTGGCTTTTGAAAGCCAATAGAAGAGACTCTCTTGAATAGAATCTAATTCTATTGGCTTTCAAAAGCCAATAGGAATTGTCCAGGCTGTCTCTGCCCTGCTGAGCCTGCCAAAAGTCCCAGTCTGCCAACGGTGCTGCACCAGTTTAGTAGTCCTCGACTTACGACCGGTCGAGTAGTCCTTGATTTATGACTGGTTGGGGATCGCAGCATTAAAAAGGTTGAGAGCCACTGTTCTATGCCAATGGTGGCGAACCTATGGCACGCGTGCCAGAGGCGGCACTCAGAGCCCTCTCTGTGGGCACACGCGCCATGCTCCGGAGATGGCAACCATCCCACTTCAACCAGCTGCCCACTAACTCACCGAGGTCCCACGTGGCTGGATGCATCCCAGCATGGCTGGTTTCCCTCCCCCCCCCGCCTCGCCTTGTCTCGCCTCACCCCACAGGACGAGCCTCCTGCCCACTGCCCCACCTGCCAGAGACCCCCTGGATCTCCCCCAACCCTGCCTGGCCCCCACAGGTGTCCCTCCCCACAAGCAACATCGAGGTGACCATGCCCACCTTGGCCACACCCACCCAGTCTGCCACGACCACCACAGCCACGCCCACCCAATGGGCCACGCCCACCTGGTACCCGGTGATAAATAAGTCGGTTTTGGGTTGCAGTTTGGGCACTCGGTCTCTAAAAGGTTCGCCATCACTGCTCTATGCGTTTCTTTCTTGGCAAAGAATCCATTGCGTTTCACTCTTTAAAATGACCTCTTTTTCAGGATCGGATCAATTCCATCCAACACTCCAGAAGACAGGCTTAGGATACAGGGGGATCTGGACAGACCTGAACACTGGGCACTATCTAACAAAATGAAATTCAATGATAAAAAAAGCAAGGTTCTACATTTAAGCAAGAAAAACGAAATGCACAGATATAGTATAGAGCAGTGATGGCGAACCTTTTAGTGCCCAAACTGCAACCCAAAACCCACTTATGCATTGTAAGGTGCCGGGTGGATATGGCCCATTGGGTGGGTGGGGCCCACTGGGTGGGTGTGGCCCATTGGGTGGGCGTGGTTGCAGTGGTAACAACAGACAGGGTGGGACTAAAAAGTTCAATCAATCAATTCCAACTTTGCAAGATCTTTTTTTTCCCGTGAAATTGACTGATTGAACATTTTTTTTTGCACACGGCGGCAGAGGCATAAAGCAAAAAGGTTTTATAAAATCCAGCTGAAGGCCTAGGACTGGGGTGACAGCACGCGTGCCCACAGAGAGGACTCTGAATGCCACCTCTGGCGCCCGTGCCATAGGTTCGCCACCACTGGTGCAGGGGGTACCTTGCTCAATAGTAGTAACTGTGAGAGGGACCTTGGAGTCCTAGTGGACAATCACCTAAACAGGAGCCAGCCGTGTGCTGCAGCTGCCAAAAAGGCCAACACAGTGCTGGGCTGCATTAACAGGGATAGAATCAAGATCACGTGAAGTGTTAATACCACTTTACAATGCCTTGGTAAGGCCACACTTGGAATACGGCATCCAGTTTTGGTCACCACGATGTAAAAAAGATGTTAAGACCATAGAAAGAGTACAGAGAAGAGCAACAAAGATGATTAGGGGACTGGAGGCTAAAACATATAAGGAACGGTTGCTGGAATTGGGTATGTCTAGTTTAATGAAGAGAAGGACGAGGGGGGACATGATAGCAGCCTTGTAGTATCTCAGGGGCTGCCCCAAAGAAGAGGGAGTCAAGCTATTTTCTAAAGTGCCTGAAAGCAGGACAAGAAGCAATGGGTGGAAACTAACAAAAAAAGAGAAGCAACCTAGAACTAAGGAGAAACTTCCTGACAGAACAACCTGAAACAACCTGCCTCCAGAAGAGGTGGCAGTTTTTAAGAGACTGGACAGCCATTGTCCGAAATGGTGTAGGGTTTCCTGCCTGAGCAGGGGGTTGGACTAGATGACCTCCAAGGTCCCTTCCAACTTTATTATTATTATTATTATTGTTGTTGTTATATTTTCCTGACAATGAGAACAATTCCTCTGTGGAAGGGCTTGTTTCCAGAAATTGCGGTTGCTCCAACAGGGGAAGTTTTTAAGAAGAGATTGGACGGCCATTTGTCTGGAATGGATGAGGATAATAATAAATAATAATAATAATAATAATAACAACAACAACAACAACATCTGGCTGACTGTGCGATGATCGATAATAATAATAATACTAGTAGTAGTAGTAGTAGTAGTAAAGTTGGAAGGGACCTCGGAGGTCATCTAGTCCAACCCCCTGCTCAGGCAGGAAACCCTACACCATTTCGGACAAACGGCTGTCCAGTCTTTCGCTTCTCACCCAAGGAGCTTCTTCAGCGCTGCTCTTCCGTCGGTGCTTCTGACTGGGCCAGACACGGGTCTCCGGCAGCCCAACGGGGGGGCATTTTCTCCCCCGCTCTCCCGCCCCGCCTCCTCCCTCCCCGGGCAGGGGTCCCAGGCGGGTCTCTGCGGAGCCTTCCCCGCTTTATTCCCAAGGAGCTTTTGGGGATGGACTTTCCCAGTTTGGTCCAAGGCCCCTTTGGGTCCACCTGGATGGGGGAGAACCTGGGTTATGATGAACCCGCGACCCGCATTTCGCTTGGACCTTCGAGCGGCGCTTTGATTCCGGGCTTTTGATCCCGCCTGGAGCCCCCGAGGTGGGGGTGGGGGGGTTGTTTAACAAGAAAGGCCACGTCCCCCGCCCCAGCCTCCACGCCCCCCCCGCCACGGATGGGAGCGCAGCGGCCCCCGGAGCTACCTGTGATGAGAACCGTCTTGCCCCGCAGGCTGACCGCGTTCCGGCACCGCGTGGCCGCCACGAAGTTGTAGTAGAGCAGCGCGCAGAGCCCCAGCAGGAGCGCCGCGCCCCCCGCCACCATCGCCAGCGCCTCCATGGCCCGCTCGCCCGACCCCGCTACGCCAAGGTTTCGTTTTTATAGGGACGGTCCCCGCCCTCGGCCCACCTCCCACCTCCCACCTCCCGCTCCTCCCCGCGTGGGAAAGCCATGGCCATGGGCAGCGCTGCCAATCTCTCGCCCTCCCCTCTTCCCCTCTTGGGCTACGAAGGGAGGGAGGGAGGAAAGAAAGAATGAAAGAGGGGAGGGAGGGATGGAGGGAGGAAGGAAGGAAGGATCCTCAGAGGGAGATCTAAGGAGGCATTTCCTGCTAGTGAGAACACTTAACCAGATTAAAGGCTTCCCTCCAGAAGTTGTGGGTGCTCCATCCCTGGAGGCTTTTAAGGAGAGACTGGACAGCCCTTTGTCTGGAATGGGTGTAGGGTCTCCTCTCTGAGCAGGGGGCTAGAGTAGAAAAAACAGAAGGGAACAGACTAACAGAGTTGGATGGGACCTTGGAGGTCATCTAGCAATAGGTTTTGTCTGGCATGATCTGGTTCCGACAAACCTATGTTGACTTTTGGTTATGACTTTGTTTGCCTCTAGCTGTTGGCAGATTCATTGCTTCATTATCAGACACTTCTTTATGCAACCAGGCTGGTTTCTTTTGAGAGCTGTTATTTTTCTTTTTTGTTGGGGTTGTGCTAGACTGGGCTTTTAGAATGTCACTTTTCAAGTTTCCCAACCTTCTTGGGTTGTTTTTACCTTGAGAATTCTCATCCATGGAATCCTTCCCAAGCTCTCTCTAAGTTTATTGAAATCAGCTCTCTTAAAAGTCAAAGACTCTAGTTTAACTATATTCTATTGCTTGTGCTTGCATAATGTTGAATTCCAATATTGCATGATCACTCCCCCCCCCCCAGGTTCCTATGTCTTCAACCCCTTCTGTCATTTCATAAGTCCAGTATGGCTGATCCATTGATTCCCTTCTTTAGTTTTGGGGAAAGAAAATTGTCTTCTAGGTTAGTCAGGAACCTGTTTGATCTTCCACTTGGTGCAGAGTTTGTCTCCCAGTTGATGTCAGGGTAATTAAAGCCCCCCATTACTATTGTGATGTGCTTCCTACATACCTTAGTTAACTGATTAGCAAAAAGTTCATCTATTTCCTCTGTTTGGTTGGATGGCCTGGATAGGATAGGATAGGATAGGGGTAGAATAATGATAAGACTAGAATGGAATGGAATGGAACTAGAGTAATGATAAGAATAGAATAGAATAGAACAGAATAGAATAGAATAGAACACAATGGCAGTCCAGTCATTTTTAAAAGCTTACGGTTGTGAAACTTCCACGGCTTCTGAAGGCAATTTGTTCCATTGTTTGATTGTTCTCACTGTCAGAAAATTTCTCTTTATTTCTGGGTTGAATCTCTCCTTGATCTGTTTCCATCCATTATTCCTTGTCTCACTTCAGGTGCTTTGGAAAGTCTTGTGGTAGCCCCTCAAATAACAGAAGGCTGATATTCTGTCCCCCCAAGTCCTTCTTTTCTCTAGACTGGCTATACCCGAATCCCGCAACCGTTCTTCATATGTTTTAGCCTCCAGCCCCCCGATCATCTTTGTTGCTCTTCTCTGCGCTTTTTCTAGAGTCTCAACATCTTTTTTTATAGTGAGGTGACTAAAACTGGTTGCAGTATTCTAGGTGTGGTCTTACTAAGGCTTTGTAGAGTGGCATTAGGGCCTCACCCGATCTTGATTGAATCCCTCTCTTAATGCAACTGAGGATTGCATTGCATTGCATCTTAAAGTTGCCACGGTTTAGAATCACTGCTACAAAGACTAAAAGCGCCCTTCACAACAAACAACTGACAACACCCTGGTGAAAACGAGAGATCCCATCCACACCCCAACCAATGTTGTATCACTGGAGGATCCTAACCTCCTGCCTGTCAATGCCAACAGTCAGGGGCATCCAGCTCTCTACGGGGGGTGGGTGGGTGTACAGGGCTGGCACTGCCACAAGGAAGGCGGCATTGGGGTCCCACCCAAAGGTGTTGCTTGAAGGAAGGGGCCCGAAGCATGCCGTCCTGTGGGTTGATTATGCTCTTTTTTTGGTTTCAGCATAAATTTTTGATGGATTCAGTATAAATTCCAGAAGGACTGGTGGGATACAGAATACTGAATAGCCGAGTTGGAAGGGATTTTGGAGGTCTTCTAGTCCAACTGTCAGAATCCAATTATATTTCATCTTTAATCATCAATTATAGAAAACCCCAATTCTGCCTTTTCTGGATTCTGCCATAAGAGGGAGAGAAGGGGGAGAACAAAGGGGCTTTATGGCCCTCACTTCCTTCAGTATACTCCTAAGAAGTTGAATGTGTTTATTGCAACTTCAAAGGAAGACTTTGAATATAACTAGCATCAAAGAACTTTACCATGACAAAGAGAACTAATTACCTTTCATGTAGTTATCTGAAGTCTCCATACAGATGGAAGAAAGGAGCAAGGGGTGGAACTGTGATGCCTGAAATTATCACTGGAAGGGGGGTGATTGGGTGGGACTGCTGGGGAACCCCTTAAAACCTTGAATGGGAGAGCTTGGACCCCAAGTCCTGTCTAGCATGCCTGCAACCACTTCTTCTTAATAAACGATTCCTGTTGGAAGAATTATTCCAAGAGTTCTGTCTTCTTAAGATGCAAAGTGGGGTGGGTCCTTACATTAGACAGGACTTGCAAAATTAATCCACCTGGAAGGGAGACCCTTGCCGGGGGATTTTGCAAAATTTACCATGTCAGACAATGGAGCAAGAGAGGGGGAAAACTCCCTGGAAAGAGAGCCGCTGACCCAGTTGGAACCTTGCCAGATGTTGGGATTCGAGAGGTCAGATTCCTCGGGAGAAGAAGTGGTGGAGACACGGGACCACAAGCCTCGCTGGTCAATGGGCGTTGGAAAGAAAAGTGAGTGGGGAAAGGAATCAAGAAAGGTGACCCTGAGACGGGGGACCAAGCAACCAGAATGGAAGCAGGAGATGGAGAAATCCCTGCACGCAAGTGAAGAGGGAGGAAGCTGGGCACCGTACTCAGACTGGATCCTAGAGATAGCTATTGACCTGATGAAGAGAACTCTCAGCTTCCTAGGAGAGGAGAATACTGAGCCCTACGGCCGCCCCAGCTCCTGGAGCCACAAAGGGAGAGACACCGAGGGGGACGTGGAACCTGCAACCCCAGGGACATCTACTGATCCAGGAGCCCCCACCCCCTACCGGACCACAGATGGCAATCTGGGCGGAAGACACTACCACCCACAATGGAGGCACCGATCCATTCCAAGACGTCCACCGTTGGAGGTGAAATTCAAAGGGGAGCCAACACGCTTGGGGTTTTTCCTAACCCAAGTCCTCAGCTACATGGAGGAATATGGGCAGGACATCCCCCAGCGACAAAGCCCGCATCCGGATCGTGCAATCTGCCCTGGATGGACCAGCTGCAGATTGGGTGGTGAACTTGCATGACTCCAATGCCCCAGAACTCAGTAACTTCAACTGTTTCATGTCCTCTTTGAGAAGACGATTTGAAGACCCCCTGGCTGATCGCAAAGCCCGTGAAAGGATAAAAACGATGAGGCAAGGCAAACGCCCAGTGGCTGAATATACACAAGAATTCCGGGCCATTGCCAGCAAACTGAACTGGCCAGAAGACATCCTCCTTGGCCATTTCAAAGACGGACTAAACTATGATCTATATGATGCTTGCCTGCCCCGAGGGGACCCACATCGACTTGAGGAATGGTACGTCTTGGCAGAGGAAGAAGAGATCGACATATTGAAGAGGCACCGCCGAGGAAAACAATGGAGCCGCCCCCCGCCTGAGCTGACACACCAACCGGTGAAATCATCGGATACAGCCAAGAAGCAAATGGGGTGTTTCAAGTGCGGAAGAGAAGGGCATAGAGCTGTAGAATGCCGCTCAAAGGCCCCCCAGCACAACCCAGACAGATCCCCAATCAACAAACTCGGAAAGTCTTCAGCTAAGCCAAAAGAAACGGCCATGAGAATGATGGAAATTGCAGAACCCCCCACTTCTATTCACCAAGGGGAAAGAACTCCAGCCTACACCACAGGGCCGGTGGATGCCTCAGATGACAGCTCGGAGGGCGAACCCCTGGTAAGTGGATGCATCACACCCATCCTCAAAACAGTGACTATATTAATCCCCCCCATGCCCGAAGCTGTGAAGGTGAAAGCCTTAATAGACTCTGGCTGCACCCGCTGCCTCATTAGCCCAACACTAGTGGGAATCTGGGCATCCCATCCAGGAGACTGGAACAACCAATCTCATTTGGCCAGCTAGATGGATCCATAGCAGGGGGGGTGCCAGCTACCCTAGCCACTCTGCCAATACACCTCTCCCTGGGCAACCATGAAGAGGACATAACGTTTGTGGTGACCCCAGGTATGGAATGCCCAATGATTCTAGGGATGGAATGGTTGAAAAAATGGAACCCCTGGGTAAATTGGAGGATGACAGAAATCAAATTCCCGAAGGGGGACCCTATGGACTTAAAACCCCAAGGGAGGCTACCAGAATCAAGAATAGAAAAAGCATCCATAGGAGAGGAAAAAAAGATTAACAGAAATACCAGAGGAATATAGGGACCTTGCTGAAGTTTCAGTGAGGAGAGGGCGAATGAGCTTCCCCCCCACCGACCCACAGACTGTACCATTGAATTCAAGCCTGGGGCAAAACTCCCGAAGCCCAGATTATACTCCATGAGCCCAAAGGAGAAGGAGGAAATGGAAAGATTTATAAAAAAAAACCTAGAGAGAGGTTTCATTGAGCCAGCCAAGCCTAAAGTGGCTGCTCCGGTCCTTTTTAGAGAGAGCTCTTTACGTTTATGCGTGGATTATAGGGCTCTGAATACAATCAGTGAAAGCAACCTATACCCGCTGCCCCTCATGAAAGACATGCTGTCACACCTATCGAAAGGGAAAATTTTTTTCTAAACTAGACCTAAGGGAAGCTTACTATCGCGTGAGAATTAAGGAAGGGGACGAATGGAAGACTGCATTTAACTGCCCCATGGGGTGCTATCAATTCAAAGTCTTGCCATTTGGATTACAAGGGGGCCCTGCAGTCTTTATGCAATTAATCAATGACGTTCTAAGGGAGCACCTGTTTAAGGAGGTCCTTGTTTACTTGGACGACATTCTTATCTTTACTGAAACAAAAGAAGAACACGTCAAACTTGTCAGAGCGGTTTTAAAGAAGCTGCGAGCCGCTCACCTATATGCCAAACTCTCAAAATGCGAATTCCACCAGGAAAGGATAGACTACCTAGGCTATCGCATATCCCCACAGGGCATTGAAATGGACCCAGAGAAGGTCAAAGCAGTATTAGATTGGGCGCCACCCCGCACAAGAAAGCAACTATAAAGTTTCCTGGGCTTTGCAAATTTTTACCGCCAATTCATCCCCTCATTTGCCCAGATAGCCTTGCCCCTCACTAACTTACTAAAAATGAAGGGAGCATCCTCAGTAAAACCTAGCCAGCCACTAACATGGACAATGGAGTGCCAAGCAGCGTTTGAGAGACTAAAGAGACTTTTTTCTGCCGAACCAGTACTAAGGCACCCAGACATGGACAAGCCCTTCATAATACAGGCAGATGCAAGTGATGTGGCAGTGGGGGCTGTGCTATTACAAGAAAATGATGATGCAGTATTGCAACCCTGTGCATATACATCCAAGAAACTCACGGAAACAGAACAGCGCTGGCCCGTATGGGAGAAGGAGGCTTATGGGATACGTTGGGCATTACTCACGTGGCGACAGTTCCTGGAAGGCAACAAAATCCCCTTCCAGGTGTGGACCGATCACAAAAATTTAGAAGCCCTGAAAACGTCCAGGAAACTCAATCCCAAACAAGCCCGCTGGTCTCAGCATTTTCACCAGTTCCAGTTTAAACTCAAACATTTACCTGGGAGAAAGAACTTCCTGGCAGATGCTCTATCTCGCATGCCTCAATATAACAGCGCACGAACCACAGACTCTAGACCAATAATGGCAGAGTCACAACTGGCAGCACCAGTAACCACAAGAACCCAAGCCAAATTAAAACCACAACTGGACAGCCAAACTGGAATTGAATTCAGAAAAAGTTTGGAAACAGATGAATGGTTCCAGAAAAACAAAAATGTGTGCACAATGAGAGACGGGTTGCCTTGGGTAGGGGAAAAGTTATATATACCAACAACCCAAAGAATCACGTTCATGCAGCTTTGCCATGACACAAAATCAGCAGGGCATTTTGGATTTGTAAAAACTTTACACTTAATTAAACGGCAATTTTGGTGGCCATCAATAAAAAAGGGCATAGAAAGTTATGTTGCCAGCTGCCCAACCTGTGCATCGGCAAAGAGGTTGCAAGGGAAGTCGCCAGGGCTATTACAACCAGTGGCAAGTCCCTCAGCTCCCTGGAGGGAAATAGCCATGGATTTTATAGTGGAATTGCCAGAAAGCAATGGGAATACTGTTATCTGGACAGTCACAGACCTATTTTCCAAACAGGTGCACTTATCCCTTGCCAAAAGATTCCCACTGCAAAGGCCTTAGCAAAACTTTTCATCCAGCACATTTACAGATTGCACGGGGCACCCCAACGCATCATCTCTGATAGGGGAGTGCAATTTACGTCTGCATTTTGGAAGGAATTTTTATCCCTCTTAGGGACCACTCAGGGACTGACATCTAGCCATCATCCACAAGGGGATGGACAAACGGAACGGTGCCATTCGGTACTTGAGCAATATTTGAGATGTTTTTTAAATTTCCAACAGAGTGATTGGACGGACTTACTTCCTTTTGCAGAAGTTGCCTACAATAATGCAGTCCACTCCAGCACAGGCTACACTCCTTTTCAAATAGCCAACGGTCAAAGTTTCAACCCTATGCCAGAGTTAACCCCAAACGAACCAACGATCCCTTCACTGAAAGAATGGATGGAAAAACTACAAAACACCTGGCCAATAGTCAGAAAATCACTAGATGAAGCTAGGCAGGCATACAAAGCACAAGCCGATAAAAAAAGGGTTGAGCCTACACCATTCATTATAGGAGAAATGGTGTACTTATCTACAAAATACCTAAAGTCCCTACAGCCCTGTAAAAAACTTGGACCAAAATATATAGGACCTTTTCCAATTAAAAGAATCATAAATCCAGTAACAGTAGAATTAGAATTACCCAAAAATCTCAGGCAAATACACCCAATTTTTCATTGCAGCTTGCTGAAAAGAGAGCATCAGTCACCTCTACAGCCAAAAATCCCCCCCCCACCACCTCCAATCATGGTGGAGGGTGAACAACACTTCGAAATAAAGGAAGTCCTTGACTCTAGGAGATATCATGGAGCAACTCAGTACCTAGTTGTCTGGAAACACCTCTCTGCCTCACAAAACGAGTGGGTCCATAAATGTCATGTCAGAGCCCCAAAGCTATTGAAGAAGTTTCACACAGAGTATCCCAACAAGCCTAACTAACTTTTATACCTGTTTTGTTTTCTGCAGGTGGATCTCTCTTATTGTTAAGAGGGGCCGGATGTCGATTGGCTGGGAATTCTGGGAGTTTGTCAGGGAATGGTGCAGCCAGGTGTCCAAATGAAGTCAGAGACACTGACACAAACTTGTAGTTTTATATAAATAAATATATTTAACATCTACATTCATGGGAGACAAGATAGTCAGGAACCCAGGAACATCGTGAGGTAAATCTTAACAGTATGCAGAGCTCTCAGAAGAAAAAAAGGTGGGAAAAAAGGGAAACTCCCCCTTTACACCCACAGCAACCAATCACAGCCTCACATACCTGGAAGGGGCTGTAGTGACTGCTGGGGCTTGGAATGTGAGGAAGGGGAAGCTGCGCTAATGGTTAGAGTAGTCTTTCTCCTCCTTGGATACGTAAAGACGTGTGGACTGCAACTCCCAGAATTCCCCAGCTGGCACAGCTGCCTGGGGAATTCTGGGAGTTGAAGTCCACAGTCTTAAAGTAGCCAAGGTTGGACACCTCCACTTTTGACCTTGCGCTACCAGTTGCCTGGGGAATTCTGGGAGTTGAGGTCCACCTGTCTTAAAGTGGCTCAGCTTGATAAGCACAGGGCTAGGTTCACTTCACAATCAGAATGATTTGCTGAACAACCGTCGCAAAAGTGGTTGTTAGAGTGGGCACATTTAACTTGGCGCTTTGCTTAGCGACAGAGATTCTCATCTCGGTTGTGGTCGTAAACCAAGGACTTCCTCTAAATTTAAACAGTGGCCAAAGGAATGATTGCTCTCTGATTGGCTCTTGCCCAGTCTGGGGTTTGCCCCCGCCCCCCTGGAGCCCTCCAAAGCTGGGGAGCCCCCCACCGACCCCAGACCCCTTGTGAAGGTTGAGCCAAGGGGGGCCAGCTCCACTTTCCCAAAGCGAGCTGGGCACACAGCCCTTCCTCCCGCTGGGGGTCACCCGGATCTCCACACCGTAACCGGGATAGACGGAGATGGTGTACGCGCACTCCAGCCAGCCCTTCTCGTAGGGGGTGTTGCTGGGCAGTGGAGATGCCAGGGCGCCCCGAGGTCCGGTCAGGTTCCAGCAGCAGGGCCCTTGGGGGGGGGGTCAAGAGGGTGGGAGGGAGGAAGAGGCTTGACTCCCTCTTCTTTGGGGCAGCCCCTGAGATACTGAGATACTGGAAGGCTGCTATCCTGTCCCCCCTCATCCTTCTCTTCATTAAACTGGACATTCCCAATTCCAGCAGCCGTTCCTTGTATGTTTTAGCCTCCAGTCCCCTGATCCTCTTTGTTGCTCTTCTCTGTACTCTTTCTATTTGCCAATTTGGGGTGCCCAACCTTGACAACCTTAAGATATGGACTCCAATTCCCAGAATTCCCCAGCCAGCCAAGCTCAGAGAGCACCAGGTACCTCTCTTCGTCTCCTCCTCTTCCTTCTCCTCTGCTATGCAAACCTCACTCCGTTCTAGCACTGATGATGTTACCTAGTTGGGTTATGAAAATCTGGAAGAAAACCACCCAGCTCAGAGAACACAAAGGACCCCGCAGTCCTCCTCCTCCTCTTCCTCTTCCTCCTCCTCCTCCTCCTTTCCATAAATTATCCCTCCCCTTCTAGAACTGATGATGTTCTCTAGTTGGGTCATGAGACGTCTGCAAGGAAACAACCCAGCTCAGAGAGCACAAGGACCCCGCAGTCCTGGTCCTCCTCCTTTTCCTTTTCCTCCTCTTCTTCCTCCTCCTCCTCTTCCTCCTCCTCCTCCTCCTCTCCACAAAACCCACTCCCTTCTAGCACTGATGGTATTACCTAGTTGGGTCATGAAATGTCTGCAAGAAAACTACTCAGCTCAGAGAGCAACAAGGACCCCGCAGGTCGTCTCCTCCTCCTGCTCCTCCTCCTCCTCCTGCTGCTCCTCCTCCTTGCAAATCCTCCTCCCTTCTAGCCCCGATAGAGAAAAGAGAGACCAGCCACTTGATGGAGTTTGTTTCTTTATTTAAAAGATTCTTACGGGCAACCCTGGGCAACCCACCAAAACAAACTCCATAATTCTTTCCAGTTTTTTAAATTCTCAGAAATCCGACCCTGGGTAGTGTTGAGATTCCCTGCAGTTCAATCCCCCGGTCTAATCAAATGCCCGCCTTTGGTTACCCCAAACTCCGTCTCTGTCCCTTCCCGACTTAAGGGGTCAGTCCCAGCAGACTCTCGCTGAATTCCCAGAGCTTCCTGGCCATGTGGTCATCACGGGCCTGTGGCCAGGGCACTTTTGGCCGGCAGTCCACGAAATACCGCCCGCTCAGCCTCTCGATGCCCTCCTCGGTCGCACAGTAGATGGTGGTCTGGGCACCAGCGTCGCAGTCTCGGAGGAGCAACTGTATCAGCCAAAGGAACCAAAATACCCACCGTGGAAAGTAGCGAAAAATTTTGGTTCTAACTATCCCTGAAAGCAAAAGAGAGAGTTGGTCGTATGAATGTCCTGGGAAGGAAGGAAGCACCTTCTGGGGTGACCCAGATGGAGGGAGGAGGGTGAGGGTGAGGAGAGGGAAGACGATGGGAGGAGGAAGAGGAGGAGGAGGAGGGGAGGAGGGGGGAAGGAGGAGGAGGAAGAGGAGGAGGGGAGGAGGGGGAAGGAGGAGGAGGGGGGAAGGAGGAGGAGTCCAACCCCCTGCTCAGGCAGGAAACCCTACACCATTTCAGACCAATGGCTGTCCAGTCTCTTCTTAAAAACTTCCAGTGTTGGAGCATTCACCGCTTCTGGAGGCAGGTTGTTCCACTGGTTAATTGTTCTCACTGTCAGGAAGTTTCTCCTTAGTTCCAGGTTGCTTCTCTCCTTGATGAGTTTCCATCCGTTGCTTCTTGTCCTGCCTTCAGGGGCTTTGGAGAAGAGCTTGACTCCCTCTTCTTTGGGGCAGCCCCTGAGATAGTGGAATACTGCTATCCTGTCCCCCCTTGTCCTTCCTTCATTAAACTAGACATACCCAATTCTAGCAACCGTTCCTTATATATAAGGGGAAACGACCATATTTGGTGCAGTGCAAAGGCTACCCCTTATCAGAGGCTACTGGGGTGAAATGTACTGATGTAAAAGCTGATAGACTTATTTGTAAATTGTATGACAAACATCTGAACAAACCTGGGCTTTTGTTTGATTTGCAGGACTCTCCTTTCTGTTAAGGGGGGGCGGAGGTCAACATTGGGACAATTAAGAAACTGCAACTCTTTTACCTTTTGCTTTTACTGTGCTTTTTCTGCTATTTGAGATATTGAGATGTAGAAAGGGGGGGGGGATGCTCGAATGTTTTCAATTAGCCATGATAATTTCAGCTGTGTGTGAACTCAAGGTCAATGTTAGATAAAGTTTTTGGGGGGTTGAGAAGTTGGGAGGAGAGCCTGCGGTTTAGAATAATTGGTGAATGTGATTTATGACAGCCTTTCTGGGGTGGGAATTACAAATGTGTTACTTTGTATCTGGGGGAGGGAACTTCAGTCTTGGGTTCAACTGTGTAAGTGCCCATACTCTGTTTCCTGAATAAAATGTTTTTTAAGGAGGAAATCTTTGCCTTGAAGTTCTTTTAATTGGTTTCATCTTTCGGAACCATGACACAGACATTTCGTGACTCAACTGGGGAACGTCATCAGTGCTAGAAGGGAGGGGGGTTTGCAGAGAGGAGGAAGAGGAGGAGAATGAGGTGGATGGGGAAGAAGAGGAGAGGAAGGAGGAGGAGGAGGAAGAGCAGGAGGAAAGGTAAATGGAAGCAAAGGGGGAGAAGGAACAAGAGGGGGAGGGCGGCAGACGAACAGGAATTGAATGGCAGGAGGAGGAGGAGGAGGAGGAAGAGCGAAGGACGAGGAGGAAGAGGGAGGGAGGAGGGGGAGGAAGACAAAGGAAGGTGAAGAGGAGGTGGAAGAGGAGATAAAAAGCCTCATCCTTGCTTAGGCAGTGGGTTGGTCTAGAAGACCTCCAAGAGCCCATCCCACTCTAAGATTTTGGGATTCTGTTAGCTCTGGGACCAGGCAGGGTGGGAAACGTCTTCCTCCGCAGCTCAGCCCAATGGAGGAAACTCCCGGGGTGGCTCTGCAGAGGGGGTCCAGGGAGCCCCCAGTGGGAGATAAAAGCCTGGCAGAGCCCCAGCAGGACCTGGGGGGTGTCTCCATCTGGGGCTTCTTGGAGCCAGACTTCCACTCACCTGGATGAACCGCGTAGCAGGTGACGTTGGTTCCTTCCAGCCGGTTGACCAACTTTCGCGTGTGGAGAATGTTGGCTAGTTTGCTGTTGCAGTATGATAGTCCACCCTTCTTCATCCCCTCCACCGGTTTGTGGATGGTCCGGAAGTCGATCTTCCCAAAGAAGTGCCCACTTGAGGATACGATTACAACCCGGCTCGGGGCGCAGCGCTTTAGCCGGTCCAGGAGCAGGTGGGTCAGCAGGAAGTGAGCCAGGTGGTTGACCTGGAAACCCAGGTCAAAGCCATCAGTGGTTTGACCGTCCTTACAGACCCCTGCCAAAAAAAGTAAGCGGATTCCAGATAGTCTTCAGTTTACAACGGGTCACCGTGATCATTCAAAGTTACAACAGATGTCCAAAGTGTACTTGCAACCCAGTTCCAAATTTGCAATGTTTCCCCTCCCCCCAGTGTTACATGATCACATTTTAGGCACTTGGGAACTGGTCTTCACCTTACAACCTGGTCCACCGTCATGTGGTGGAGGATTTATGACATTTTTTACGACCCACTTTATAACTGTTACACCTTACAACCATAATGGGCAGGCTCCATAATGGTCATAAGTTGTGGAGTACCTCTAAAGCATCCAGTTTTGTTTAGTGGTTAAGCCTAGAAAGCAGGAAGCTATGAATTCAAATCCTGCCGTAGGCATGAAAGCCAGCTGTGAGACTTTGGGCCAATCACCAGGAGTCTGAGGGTTCTAGTCCCACCTTAGCCATGAAAGCAAAGTGGGTGACTTTGGGCCAGTCATTCTCTCTCAGCCCAACCCACCTCACAGGGTTGTTGTTTTGAGGAAAATAGGAGGAGGAAGGCGTGTTTGATCTGTTCGCCACGTCAAGTTGCTTGTAAAAATAATAATAAAGGTGGGATACCAAAAATCAGAGCTGCTTCTGAAGTTGTGGCCAAACCCCTGAAGGAAGAGAAATCCTGGAGACCCCCACAATATTCTCACTTCCTCGCCCTGATGCCCCGGGGGGGGGTCTGCTCTGCACCCACCGGCATTGTTGATGAGGATGTCCAGACGGGGCTCCGATTTTAGGAAGATCTGTGCAAAAGCTTGCACGGAGTTGAGGTTGGCCAGATCCAGGATCATCAGGATCACCTCCGAGTTCCCACTTTCCTGGAAAAGGAGCAGAAGGAATCCTGAGAAGAATCGGGATCGGGTGTGGCTTCAAAGGCTGATCCTGGTTTACTCACCTTCTATGTATGTCTGCTCACCTCCTGACAATCACTCCGGGTGGTGTGTCATAAAACAATACAGGCAGTCCTCGACTTGCAACCATTTGAAATTGCAATACTGCTGAAAAGAGTGATTTACGACCTATGCTCATGCTTTCGACTATCCCAGCATCCCCAGGGTCATGTGATCAGAATTCGTGTGCTTGGCAACCAGTGTAATTTCCAATAGTGGCAGTGTCCCTGGGTCATGTGATCACTATTTGTGATCATCCCAAGAGGATTCCCACAAGCAAAATCAGCGGGAATCCTGTATTCACAAAACAAGTGCAGTGATTTGCTTAATTAAGGGGCTGCCCCAAAGAAGAGGAGGGGGTCAAGCTATTCTCCAAAGGGTCTGAAGGCTGGACAAGAAGCAGCTGATGGAAACTAATCAAGGAGAGAAGCAACCTGGAACTAAGGAGAAACTTCCTGACTGTGAGAACAATTAACCAGTGGAACAGCTGGCCACCAGAAGTTGTGAAATGGCTCGGGTTCTCCTGCTTGGGCAGGGGTTGGACTAAAAGAACTCCAAGGTCCCTTCCAGGTCTGTTTTTCTGTAATAACATACCACAGTCTTATGATCTAGAACAGTGGTTCTCAACTGTGGGTCGGGACCCCATTTGGGATCTAACGACCATTTCACGGGGGTCACCAAACAACGCAGTCTGCCATTTTTTTCCCCTTTTCCTTAGCTGTGCTCCTCCCTTTTATTCTATTGGCTTTTGAAAGCCAATAGAATAGACTCTCTTGAATAGAGTCTAATTCTATTGGCTTTCAAAAGCCAGTAGGAATTGTCCAAGCTGTCTCTGCCCTGCTGAGCCCGCCAAAAGTCCCATTCTGCAAATGGTGCTGCACCAGTTGAGTAGTCCTCGACTTACGACCGGTTGAGTAGTCCTCGACTTACGACCAGTTGAGTAGTCCTCGACATACGACCAGTTGGGGGGTCACGGCATTAAAAAGGTTGAGAACCACTGGTCTGGAATGAAGAAGGGAAGTTAAAATGGAGGAGTTTTAATAACCAGAACCAAATGGATCACATAGATCCAACAAAGCCACTTCCAGGAATGCAGCTGCCCCCCTAAATATGGAGCCCCTGGATAGAACCCGGACAGGACAGGCCAGAATTGAAGACAAAGCTCTTCAAGTGGGGAATGGCCGGGGTCTGCAGGGTGACGAGGGGGGGCATCAGAAGTGTTGGGATCTCAAATTCAGTGTAGCTGATTGGCTGGAGAGTGCTGGCTCCTGCACGTGGCAATATATGCTCTGATAATAGTAGTAGTAGTAGTAGTAATAATAATAATTATAATAATAATAATAATAATAATAATAATAATAATAAACCCCCAGTGAGGCACTACCTTGACGTGGTTGTGGGGCTTGTGTACTCTGAGGAAGATGAGAGCTATGCCAGAGGTTCAACCATACTGGACAGGTCTCATCAGAGGAGTCAGACAAAGAGTGTCTCTCCCATAAAAAATATGGTGAGACATAAATTGCAGAATGCCATACCGGCTCGG
Organism: Crotalus tigris; assembly: GCF_016545835.1. Lineage (NCBI taxonomy): Eukaryota > Metazoa > Chordata > Lepidosauria > Squamata > Viperidae > Crotalus > Crotalus tigris. The sequence continues at coordinate 67,892 of NW_024098306.1, read as the reverse complement.
ACGTCGCCCGGGTTAACAAGGTCCGCACTAGATATTGGAGTTCCTGGATATCTGGTGAAAAATGGGTTACAGGACTCAGGACTGTTGGCTGAGCAACCAGGGCCAGCAGCTGCAGAACTACTGGAAGAAAAGGTGTTTACCCGTCGCAGATACACAGTGATGGAAAACAAAGAAATAATGATCTGTTACTACAGATCAAGTCCAACAAGAAGAGGATATCTAAAACGAATGCACCAGTTCTGGAAAGAACAACATCCAGAATCAGAAATAACAGAACAGAGACTAGCAGATCAACGCCGATTTATAACACGAAATAAAGTATTCAGAGAAACAGAATTGGACGAACTGCAAAGGTTTACCCAGGGCAAAGAAATCAAAGCCTTACCAGAAGTAATTCAGAATGTAGAGGCAAACCAGGGGGAGTTGGCAGTGAAGGAATCTAGCAGAGATATACAACTGTTCTCATTTGGAAACCAGGCACCTCTACCTCAGGAAGAACAAAACCCTCTAACTAAAGAAATAAAAGAATTGAAACAAAGAATAACTGAGCATCTAGAACAGCACAAAAACAACAGAATAAGGCTACCTGCATTGAAGCTTGTTCCAAAGAAACAGCTAGCACAAGCATTAAAAGATGCAAATACTGCAATATCAAGTATAAGCACCAATTCACTGCAAGAAACAAACCAACTAATGTACAGCACAGCTGCAGTTATAACAGAATACCTGGGATGCAAAATCAACAAAGAAGAAAAACAAACAAACAGTGCACCAGAAAAATGGAAGGTTAGACTAGAAAATAAGATCAGCAAGTTAAGATCACATGCAAGCAAGCTAGAACAGATGAAAGAAAAGAAGCTGAAGAACAAGAAGACCAAAGAATACCTAATCAAGAAATACCACTTAGAAACAAGGAAGATCAAGGAAGCACTGGAAATAATAAAGCAACAAATAACAGCTATAGCCAGGAAAATCAGTAGATATGAAGCTCGAATTGCAAACTATAGGCAGAACCTCCAATTTCAATCCAATCAGAAACGTTTCTACCAATCCATCAATGGAGAAACTGCAAGGAATCAGTCAGTACCTGACAAGGAAGAAACAGTGCAGTTCTGGAAGCAGATATGGGATAACCCAAAGAAATACAACAAGGATGCGGCTTGGTTAAAAGAGGTAGATGCAAATAAAACAGAAGTTGAAATGAAAGAACTAGTAATAACAACAAAAATGGTAGAAAAAAGAGCAAAGAAAATCAAAAATTGGTCAGCACCAGGTGAAGATGAATTGCATGGGTTTTGGTTGAAACATCTAACTGTTATACACCCACTCATTGCCAAGCAGTTCAACAATATACTACAAGGAGGAGAAATTGAAAAGTGGCTAACAACTGGGAAAACCTACCTAATAATGAAAAATCCAGCAAAAGGGGCAACACCAGGTAACTACAGGCCAATTACCTGCTTACCAACAACTTTCAAATTACTAACTGGTGTAGTAGCTGATGCAGTGCAACAGCATCTAGTTGAAAACAATCTCTTTCCACCTGAGCAGAAAGGAAACCGCCCCAATAGCAGAGGAACAAAAGATCAACTCCTAATAGACAAAATGATCTTGGAAAACTGCAAGAGAAGGAAGACCAACCTGAATGTGGCATGGATTGACTACAAAAAGGCATTTGACTCTCTGCCACATGATTGGATAATAAAGTGCCTAGAAATAACAGGAGTCAGTAGAAACATCAGAAAATTTGTGCAAAGATCGATGGCACAATGGAAGACACAGTTGCAGATCAATGGTGAGAGCTGGGAGAGGTTAATATCAAGAGAGGAATATTTCAAGGAGATTCATTATCACCATTACTATTTGTTATTGCACTGTTTCCTCTGTCAACAATACTGAATAACTCAGGACATGGCTATCAAACATCAAAAACATCTGCCAGACTATCCCACCTCCTTTATATGGATGATCTGAAGCTGTATGGAAAAACATCATCTGAAATAGAATCGCTGCTCAACACTGTCCGTATATATAGCCAAGATATTGTAATGGAGTTTGGCTTGGACAAATGTGCCACACTTACTATCAAACAAGGAAAAATAATGAAAACTGAAGGAATCAAGATGCCCCACGAAAATAACATTAAGAGTCTGGATGAGGAAGAGTACTACAAATACTTGGGTATCCTTCAAGCTGACAACATCAAGCACACTGAAGTCAAGAAAAAGATTAGAGATGAATACATCAAGAGAGTGAAGAAGATCTTAAAATCCAAACTCAATGGAGGAAATACCATAAAGGCAATCAACACCTGGGCAATCCCAGTCATTAGGTACACAGCTGGAATAGTGGACTGGACTCAAGCAGAACTAAAAGCAATGGATAGGCAGACCAGAAAAATAATGACAATGAATCATGCCCTTCATCCACGCAGTGACATTGATAGACTTTATCTACCAAGGCAAATAGGTGGGCGTGGAATGCTACAAGTACATCAGATGGTTGAAGAAGAAAAAATGGCTTTGGAAGAATATCTGAAGAACAATGATGAAGATGCACTGAAATTAGTATATCAGGAAGGCTTACTAACTACTGGAGAGACCAAACTGGCCTACAAGAAAGACCAAATGAAGAACAGAATAGAGGCATGGGAAGACAAAGCACTACATGGCCAATACATGAAAAAAATAGCTGGGAAAGCAGATAATAATAAAACCTGGCAATGGCTAAGAGCAGGAAAATTGAAGAAAGAGACAGAGGGACTAATTCTGAGCTGCACAAGACCAAGCCTTAAGGACAAATGCATACAAAGTCAAAATTGAGAAGACAGCAACAGACAGTAAGTGCCGCCTATGCAAAGAAGCTGAAGAAACAGTGGACCACTTGGTAAGCTGTTGCAAGAAGATTGCACAAACTGATTACAAGCAGCGGCATGACAAAGTAGCAACAATGGTGCATTGGAAGATCTGCAAAAAATATCATTTGCCTGTAAGCAAAAACCGGTGGGATCATAAAATAGAGAAAGTCATTGAAAATGATAAAATTAAACTGCTCTGGGACTTCAGAATTCAAACAGACAAGCACCTGCAACATAACACCCCAGACTTAACAATTGTCGATAAGAAAGACAAAAAAGTCTGGATAGTGGATGTGGCAGTGCCTGGAGATAGCAGAATAGAAGAGAAAGAACTGGAGAAGATAACAAAATACAAAGACCTACAAATAGAAATAGAAAGACTGTGGCAAAAGCAAGCAAGGGTAGTACCAATAGTCATAGGCTCCTTGGGTGCAATCCCAAAACAACTGGAGCACCACTTGAACACCATTGGCATTGACAAATTTGCTATTAGTCAATTGCAAAAGGCGGCCTTATTAGGAACTGCTTCCATCCTGCGACAATATCTGTAATACCATCAAACATCCACATCTGCCTATCCCAGGTCCTGGGTAAGGACTCGATAGCTAGACAAAATGCCAAATCCAGTCTGAACATCTGGCTGACTGTGCGATGATCGATAATAATAATAATAAAAAGTTGGAAGGGACCTTGGAGGTCATCAGGTCCAACCCCCTACTCAGGCAGGTAACCCTACACCATTTCAGACAAATGGCTGTCCAGTCTCTTCTTAAAAACCTTCCAGTGTTGGAGCATTTACTGCTTCTGGAGGCAGGTTGTTCCACTGGTTAATTGCTCTCACTGTCAGGAAGTTTCTGCTTAGTTCCAGGTTGCTTCTCTCCTTGATGAGTTTCCATCCGTTGCTTCTTGTCCTGCCTTCAGGTGCTTTAGAGAACAGCTTGACTGCCTCTTCTTTGGGGCAGCCCCTAAGATACTGGAAGGATGCTATCCTGTCCCCCCTCGTCCTTCCCTTCATTAAACTAAACATTCCCAATTCCAGCAGCCGTTCCTGGAATTGGGTCTGTCTAGTTCAGTGTTTCCCAAACTTGACAATTTTAAGGCATGTGGACTTCAACTCCCAGAATTCCGCAGCCAGCATTGCTGGCTGTGGAATTCTGGGAGTTGAAGTCCTCATGCCTTAAAAGTGTCAAGTTTGGGAAACACTGGTCTAGTTTAATGAAGAGATTGGCTGCCATGGGTGCGGAGGGGGTGTTTCCCTTCTTTCCCGCCTTTTTCTTCTGTGTCCTCTGTGTGCTGTTAAGATTTACCTCACGATATTCCTGTGTTCCTGACAGCTATGTTTATATTTATATTTATAATTTTTAAAGTTAGAGTTAGAGTTATTTATATAAGATAAAATATTAAGTTAGGGTAAAACCATAATAAAATCACCATAATATGGTGCCATAGAGTCGCAGTGGGATGTTATAATTCGATATCTAAGGAAGCACAAACCCTTTAACTGCTTCTGGTGAGGCTTGAAATTTCCTAAGGAGACTTTCTTGGCCTATATGTGTTATTGTTTGTTCCTGTCAAGGAATTGTGCAGCAGCTGTCCAGATGAAGTTTAATTTACCTCAGGATATTCCTCTGTTCCTGTAAATATATCTATTTTCAGCAGTCTTTGTCATCATTCAGAGAAAAAGAACACAAGATAGTCAGGAACACAGGAATATCACAGATATTCTGGATGATGACAAAGACTGCTGTAAATAAGTTTGTGTGTGTGTGTGTGTGTGTGTGTGTTTATCTTTGTCATCATTCAGAAAGAACACAGGATAAAAGGTTAGCTTCCTTATAGATCGAATTATAACCTCCCATTCTATGGCGTTATATTATGGTGATTTTATCATGGTTTTACCCTAGCCTAATATTTTATCTTTTCTATTGTATTGTCCACTTATTAAATATACAGGTAGTCCTTGACGTATGACTGCAATTGAGTCCAACATTTCTGTTGGTAAGTAACACAGTTGTTGAGTGAATTTTACTTATTTTATGACCTTAATTTCCACAGTTGTTAAATAAATCACTGCAGTTGTTAAATTGGTAATATGGTTGCTAATTTGACTTCCCCATTGTTTTTTCTTGTCAGAATGTCTCAAAAAGGAGATTGCATGACACCGGGACACTGCGACCGTCATAAATGTGAGTCGGTTGCCAAGCATCCGAATTTTGATCACGTGACCATGCTGCAACGGCGTTAAGTGTGAAAAATGGTCATAAGTGCCTTCAAACTTTGAACAGCCATTAAATTAACTATTGTAAATCAAGGACTACCTGTATAACATCTCTCCCATTGTGACTCTATAGCGCTACATTATGGCGATTTTATCATGGTTTTACCCTAACTTCATATTTTATATTTATTGTACTGACCACTTACTTGATATACACATATTTGTTCATACTTTAAACTTACATTTGCATCTGCCTATATAGTGCATTTTACCTGCATTGCATATAAGGAATTGCATGACCTCTGTAGATGTCATACGCTAAATAAATGAATAAAATCCATTAGGAAAAGACCTGGATGCAGAAGAATGGAGGGAAGGAGAGAACCGCACGGCAGGCGCTTACCTGTCTGATGTCACGCACAGCCGTTTCTCCTCTTGCTTTGTTGCGGCATGCCAGAATGACACGGGCGCCTCTCCGGGCCAGATCCATCGCTGTGGCCTTCCCGATCCCTGTATTTGCACCTAGGAAAGGTCAGAGAAAGGATTCACTGAGATTGCCCAGCCTTTGATGGGGACCCAGGAACCGGGCCTGCATTTGTGTGTCTTCAGTTTTTGTGGAGTCACGCAGTGAAACATTTGTGTGTCAGTGTTTCTCTACCTTGGCAACTTTAAAATGGGTGGACTTCAACTCCCAGAATTAAAAGCAAGCAACATTTTGAAGTTGCCCAAGTTGAGAAACCCTGGCTCAGGGCATTATTTTCACAACTCTTTCAGAGCAGTCTTACATCAACAAAAAAGAATAGCTTAAAATTATTCAGGGGTAATATGAATAGTCCTCGACTTACAACCATTATTTTAGTGATCGTTTGACGGTACAACAGCACTGAAATTTTTTTACAGGGTTCTAATAATACAGCTACAAACTATAAGTTAAAAAGAAGGAGGGTGGAGCAGAAAAGTAGTGGAGGCCTTGCTGATTGGACCATTGCATTTAAACTGCATTTAGACTGCCCAGAGCAGTTTAAACTAAAAACTAAAAATAAAAAAAAGCAGCGGTACATTCAGGGCAAGTGCGTCTGAGATTCTGTCCCAAAAAGATGTACTCTCTGTGCAGAATGATTTCCAGAGCTTGGGGCAGGAGCTTAGCAGAATAGGCTGTAGGCTTACTTTTTCAGAGGTTTTATCAGTATATAAGGAGCAAAATGGAAAAGGCCAGCATATAGCAGAATTCAATATGTGGCTAAAGGAGTGGTGTAAAGGGGAAGGCTTTGGTTATATTAGTCACGATATCTGTAGCTGGTCCAATGAAAAAATGTACAAAAGAGATGGTTTACATCCATCAAAGAAAGCGACTGAGAAAGGGACAGGCCACCCAACCAAACAGAGGAAATAGATGAACTTTTTGCTAGTCAGCTAACTAAGTATGTAGGAAGCACATCACAATAGTAATGGGGGACTTTAACTTCCCTGACATCAACTGGGAGACAAACTCTGCACCAAGTGGAAGATCAAACAGATTCCTGATAAACCTAGCAGACAACTTTGTCTCCCAAAAAGTAGAGAAGGGAAATAGGGGATTAGCCATTTTGGATCTAATTCTCACTAACAGAGACGAAATGATAGAAGGTGTTGAAACCACATGAACCTTGGGAGGAAGTGATCATGCAATATTGGAATTCAACATTATGGAAGCACAAGCAATACAACACAGTCAAATCAGACTCTTGGACTTTAAGAGAGCTAATTTCAATAAAGTTAGAGAGGACTTGGGAAGTATTCCATGGATGAGAATCCTCAAGAGGAAAACAACTCAAGAAGCTTGGGAAATTTTGAAAAGTGAGATAATAAAAGCCCAATCTAGCACAATACCAACAAAGAAGAAAGATAACAGCTCTCAAAAGAAACCAGCATGGCTGCATAAAGACCTCTCTGATAAATTGAAAGATAAAAAGGATAAGTATAGAAAGTGGAAAGAGGGGAACATAACTAAGGCAGAATATCAGCAAATAGCCCGAGCGTCCAAAGATGAAGTGAGGAAAGCTAAGGCTCAAAATGAACTAAGGCTTGCAACCAAAGTCAAAAATAACAAGAACAGCTTCTTTCAACATGTAAAAAACAAGAAAAAAGTGAAGGAAATGATTGGTCCATTAGTGGGGGAAAGTGGCAAGAAGGTTACAAACAACAGGGAGAAAGCAGAACTATTTAACTCATTTTTTGCATCTGTCTTTACACAAAGGGAAAAAAACAGACCAGCCTATCAAAAATAGTGCCATAAAAAACAGAATAGAAACACAAATTAAGATAGGCAAGAAAATGGTAAGTGAGCCCCTGTCCAGCCTAGACGAGTTCAAATCACCAGGACCAGATGGATTACACCCCAAGATTCTTAAGGAACTGGCAGATGTGATCTCAGAACCACTGAACTATATTTTTCAAAGATCCTGCAGAACTGGGAAACTACCAGAGGACTGGAAAAGAACTGATGTAGTTCCCATCTTCAAAAAAGGAAAAAAAAAATAGATCCAGGAAATTACAGACCTATCAGCCTGACCTCAATATCTGGGAAGATTCTGGAAAAGATAATCAATCAACGAATCAGCGAACACCTAGAGGCAAACAAAGTCATTACTAAAAGCCAACACGGGCGTGTCAAAAACAGATCATGCCAGACAAATCTTACTGCATTCTTTGACCAAGTGACAAAATTAGTGGATCAGAGGAATGCCGTGGATATAATTTACTTGGACTTCAGTAAGGCATTTGACAAAATAGATCACAACCTACTACTTGACAAGATAGAAAAATGTGGGTTAGACAGCATTATCACCAGATGGATTCTTAGCTGGCTGACGGGCCGTACTCAGCATGTGGTCCCCAATGGAACCACATCTCCATGGAGGGAAGTGTGTAGTGGGGTGCCCCAGGGCTCTGTTCTGGGCCCAGTGCTCTTCAACATCTTCATCAACAATTTGGACAAGGGGATAGATGGGGAAATCATCAAATTTGCAGATGACACCAAGCTGGCAGGAATGGCCAACACTCCAGAAGACAGTCTTAGGATACAGGAGGATCTGGACAGACTTGAACACTGGGCGCTATCTAACAAAATGAAATTCAATGGTGAAAAAAGTAAGGTTCTACATTTAGGCAAGAAAAACCAAATCTGTAGGTATAGTATAGGGGTACCTTACTCAACAGTAGTAACTGTGAGAGGAATCTCGGAGTCCTGGTGGACAATCACTTAAATAGGAGCCAGCCGTGTGCTGCAGCTGCCAAAAAAGGCCAACACAGTGCTAGGCTGCATTAACAGAGGGATAGAATCAAGATCACGTGAAGTATTAATACCACTTTACAATGCCTTGGTAAGGCCACATTTGGAATACTGCATCCAGTTTTGGTCACCACGATGTAAAAACGATGTTGAGACTCTAGAAAGAGTACAGAGAAGAGCAACAAAAATGATTAGGGGACTGGAGCTAAAACATATAAGGAACAGTTGCAGGATTTGGGTATGTCCAGTTTAATGAAGAGAAGGATGAGGGGGGACAGGATAGTAATGTTCCAATATCTCAGGGGCTGCCACAAAGAAGAGGGAGTCAAGCTATTTTCCAAAGCGCCTGAAGGCAGGACAAGAAGCAACGGATGGAAACTCATCAAGGAGAGAAGCAACCTAGAACTAAGGAGAAACTTCCTGACAGTTAGAACAATTAACCAGTGGAACCACCTGCCTCCAGAAGCGGTGAATGCTCCAACACTGGAAGTTTTTAAGAACAGACTGGACAGCCCTTTGTCTGAAATGGTATAGGGTTTCCTGCCTGAGCAGAGGGTTGGACTAGATGACCTCCAAGGTCCCTTCCAACTTTATTATTATTATTATTATTACTTGGCAATAAATTCACAGATTTTCTGGAGCAATATTTAAACTAAACAGCGGAGACAGTGAGTTAATTGATACAGAACATTCCTGTCCCCGGCAATCTAAAATTATAGGGCTATCAGTGCATGTAACATAGATGTGTGTGTGGACAATAATATCAACCTTACTGTCAAGCAAAATCAAGCTTTTAATAGCGTGTGCCACACAAAGTGCACTAACCAAATAGGTGGTAAGAAAAGAGGGGAACTCAGGCACCACACAGGTTATGTACAAAGTAAACACAGAGTCAGTCGTAAAGGACTCAAATGTCTATACACCAATGCACAGAGTATGAAAAGCAAACAGGGTGAACTAGAAATTCAGGTTAATGAGGGCAGATATGATATTGTTGCCATAATGGAAACATGGTGGGATGAAACCTACAAATGGAACACACAGCTAGAGAGATTTAAATTATTTAAAAGAAACAGACCAAATAAAAGAGGAGGTGGAGTTGCTCTCTCTATAAGAAATAACTACATCTCTACAGAAATAGAGCACAACAATGATAAAAACTGTCTTGAATGCATTTGGGTCAATATAAAAGGGGGGGGGGGGAAATGACATTGCCATAGGTGTATACTACAGGCCACCCAACCAAACAGAGGAAATAGATGAACTTTTTGCTAGTCAGCTAACTAAGTATGTAGGAAGCACATCACAATAGTAATGGGGGACTTTAACTTCCCTGACATCAACTGGGAGACAAACTCTGCACCAAGTGGAAGATCAAACAGATTCCTGATAAACCTAGCAGACAACTTTGTCTCCCAAAAAGTAGAGAAGGGAAATAGGGGATTAGCCATTTTGGATCTAATTCTCACTAACAGAGACAAAATGATAGAAAGTGTTGAAGCCACATGAACCTTAGGAGGAAGTGATCATGCAATATTGGAATTCAACATTATGGAAGCACAAGCAATACAACACAGTCACATGAGATTCTTGGACTTTAAGAGAGCTAATTTCAATAAAGTTAGAGAGGACTTGGGAAGTATTCCATGGATGAGAATCCTCAAGAGGAAAACAACTCAAGAAGCTTGGGAAATTTTGAAAAGTGAGATAATAAAAGCCCAATCTAGCACAATACCAACAAAGAAGAAAGATAACAGCTCTCAAAAGAAACCAGCATGGCTGCATAAAGACCTCTCTGATAAATTGAAAGATAAAAAGGATAAGTATAGAAGGTGGAAAGAGGGGAACATAACTAAGGCAGAATATCAGCAAATAGCCCGAGCATCCAAAGATGAAGTGAGGAAAGCTAAGGCTCAAAATGAACTAAGGCTTGCAACCAAAGTCAAAAATAACAAGAACAGCTTCTTTCAACATGTAAAAAACAAGAAAAAAGTGAAGGAAATGATTGGTCCATTAGTGGGGGAAAGTGGCAAGAAGGTGACAAACAACAGGGAGAAAGCAGAACTATTTAACTCATTTTTTGCATCTGTCTTTACACAAAGGGAAAAAAACAGACCAGCCTATCAAAAATAGTGCCATAAAAAACAGAATAGAAACACAAATTAAGATAGGCAAGAAAATGGTAAGTGAGCCCCTGTCCAGCCTAGACGAGTTCAAATCACCAGGACCAGATGGATTACACCCCAAGATTCTTAAGGAACTGGCAGATGTGATCTCAGAACCACTGAACTATATTTTTCAAAGATCCTGCAGAACTGGGAAACTACCAGAGGACTGGAAAAGAACTGATGTAGTTCCCATCTTCAAAAAAGGAAAAAAAAAATAGATCCAGGAAATTACAGACCTATCAGCCTGACCTCAATATCTGGGAAGATTCTGGAAAAGATAATCAATCAACGAATCAGCGAACACCTAGAGGCAAACAAAGTCATTACTAAAAGCCAACACGGGCGTGTCAAAAACAGATCATGCCAGATAAATCTTACTGCATTCTTTGACCAAGTGACAAAATTAGTGGATCAGAGGAATGCCGTGGATATAATTTACTTGGACTTCAGTAAGGCATTTGACAAAGTAGATCACAACCTACTACTTGACAAGATAGAAAAATGTGGGTTAGACAGCATTATCACCAGATGGATTCTTAGCTGGCTGACGGGCCGTACTCAGCATGTGGTCCCCAATGGAACCACATCTACATGGAGGGAAGTGTGTAGTGGGGTGGCCCAAGGCTCTGTTCTGGGCCCAGTGCTCTTCAACATCTTCATCAACAATTTGGACGAGGGGATAGATGGGGAAATCATCAAATTTGCAGACGACACCAAGCTGGCAGGAATGGCTAACACTCCAGAAGACAGTCTTAGGATACAGGAGGATCTGGACAGACTTGAATACTGGGCGCTATCTAACAAAATGAAATTCAATGGTGAAAAAAGTAAGGTTCTACATTTAGGCAAGAAAAACCAAATCTGTAGGTATAGTATAGGGGGTACCTTACTTAACAGTAGTGGACAATCACTTAAATATGAGCCAGCCGTGTGCTGCAGCTGCCAAAAAAGCCAACACAGTGCTAGGCTGCATTAACAGAGGGATAGAATCAAGATCACATGAAGTATTAATACCAATTTACAAGGTCTTGGTAAGGCCACATTTGGAATACTGCATCCAGTTTTGGTCACCACGATGTAAAAAAGATGTTGAGACTTGAGAAAGAGTACAGAGAAGAGCAATAAAAATGATTAGGGGACTGAAGCTAAAACATATAAGGAACAGTTGCAGGAATTGGGTATGTCCAGTTTAATGAAGAGAAGGATGAGGGGGGACAGGATAGTAATGTTCCAATATCTCAGGGGCTGCCACAAAGAAGAGGGAGTCAAGCTATTTTCCAAAGCACCTGAAGTCAGGACAAGAAGCAACGGATGGAAACTAATCAAGGAGAAAAACAACCTAGAACTACGGAGAAACTTCCTGACAGTGAGAACAATTAATCAGTGGAACAGCTTGCCTCCAGAAGCAGTAAATGCTCCAACACTGGAAGTTTTTAAGAAGAGACTGGACAGCCATTTGTCCGAAATGGTGTAGGGTTTCCTGCCTGAGCAGGGGGTTGGACTAGATGACCTCCAAAGTTCCTTCCAACTTTATTATTATTATTATTATTTTGGATCATCGCACAGTCAGCCAGATGTTCAGACTGGATTTGGCATTTTGTCTACCTATCGAGTCCTTACCCAGGACCTGGGATAGGCAGATGTGGATGTTTGATGGTATTACAGGTATCATCGCAGGATGGAAGCAGTTCCTAGTAAGGCCGCCTTTTGCAATTGACTAATAGCGAATTTGTCAATGCCAATGGTGTTCAAGTGGTGCTCCAGTTGTTTTGGGATTGCACCCAAGGAGCCTATGACTATTGGTACTACCCTTGCTTGCTTTTGCCACAGTCTTTCTATTTCTATTTGTAGGTCTTTGTATTTTGTTATCTTCTCCAGTTCTTTCTCTTCTATTCTGCTATCTCCAGGCACTGCCACGTCCACTATCCAGACTTTTTTGTCTTTCTTATCGACAATTGTTAAGTCTGGGGTGTTATGTTGCAGGTGCTTGTCTGTTTGAATTCTGAAGTCCCAGAGCAGTTTAATTTTATCATTTTCTATGACTTTCTCTATTTTATGATCCCACCAGTTCTTGCTTACAGGCAAATGATATTTTTTGCAGATCTTCCAATGTACCATTGTTGCTACTTTGTCAAGCCGCTGCTTGTAGTCAGTCTGTGTGATCTTCTTGCAGCAGCTTACCAGGTGGTCCACTGTTTCTTCAGCTTCTTTGGATAGGCGGCACTTATTGTCTGTTGCTGTCTTCTCAATTTTGACTTCATATGCATTTGTCCTTAAGGCTTGGTCTTGTGTAGCCAGAATTAGTCCCTCGGTCTCTTTCTTCAATTTTCCTGCTCTTAGCCATTACCAGGTCTTGTTATTATCTGCTTTCCCAGCTATTTTTTTCATGTATTGGCCATGTAGTGCTTTGTCTTCCCATGCCTCTATTCTGTTTTTCATTTGGTCTTTCTTGTAGGCCAGTTTGGTCTCTCTAGTAGTAGTAGTAGTAGTAGTAGTAGTAGTAGTAGTAGTAGTAGTAGTTATTGTTATTATTGTTGTTGTTATTATTTCAAACATATGAAAATCGAACACTGATTTTTTCCTGTTGTGTGGTTTTTACCCAATTCCGCCATACAGCAATCCATGGGATGGTTGAAGTACAGTTCCGCATTCCTGACTGAGATCCCTGGAGTCCCTTTAGGTCTTTGAAAGGGCCCCTTTGTAGTGAGATGGGTGGCAAATAAGTTTAGTAATAAAAAATTAAAAAATGAAAGTCATTTCAAAAAATGGGATGCAATGTTTCTGTCAGACCAGAAGATGGCGCAGGTCTCCCAACATTTGCTCTGCAGGCTGTCACTTTACTAATACGTTACAAAATAATTTGAAGGCCAAACATGTATTAATGCATGGATGATAATCATCTTTTCTCACTCTGATCTGGGGACAAATAGAGTTACTTAGCAGGGCATAAAAAAAGCCAATCGGAAGACTGTAAAATACTTTTGAGTTAAAACGTACCTATTCCTGCGGACTCTGGAAATACTACAGATAGTCCTCGACTTACAATGATTCATTTAATGACCGAAGTTACAGTGGCACAGAAAAAAGTGACTTATGACTGTTTTTCACACTTATGAACATTGCAGCGTGGTGGTCCGTGATAAAAATTCAGATGCTTGGCAACTGACTCATATTTATGACGGTCGCAGTGTCCCGGGGTCACATGATCCCCTTGTGCAACCTACTGCAACCCTCCTCCCACCTCCCGCTCCTTTCCACATGTATAAGAGGTTGCATGAGAAGGAGGGAGGGAGGAGGTGGAAATGTGAAGGACAGCCTGAGAAAGGAGGGAGGGAAGGAAGGAAAGAAGGAAGGAGGGAGGAAGGAAGGAAGAAGGAGGGAGGGAGGGAGGGAGGGAGGAAGGAAGGAAGGAGATCTAAGGAGGCATTTCCTGCTAGTGAGAACACTTAACCAATGGAAGGGCTTCCCTCCAGAAGTTGTGGGTGCTCCATCCCTGGAGGTTTTTAAGAGGAGACTGGACAGCCCTTTGTCTGGAATGGGTGTAGGGTCTCCTCTCTGAGCAAGGGGCTGGAGTAGAAAAAAACAGAAGGGAACAGACTAACAGAGTTGGATGGGACCTTGGAGGTCTTCTAGCAATAGGTTTTGTCTGACAATGAGAACAATTCCTGTGTGGAAGGGCTTGTTTCCAGAAATTGTGGTTGCTCCAGCAGGGGAAGTTTTTAAGAAGAGATTGGACGGCCGTTTGTCTGGAATGGATGAGGATCTTTCGCTTCTCACCCAGGGAGCTTCTTCAGCGCTGCTCTTCCGTCGGTGCTTCTGACTGGGCCAGACACGGGTCTCCGGCAGCCCAACGAGGGGGCACTTTCTCCCCCGCTCTCCCGCCCCGCCTCCCCCCTCCCCGGGCAGGGGTCCCAGGCGGGTCTCTGCGGAGCCTTCCCCGCTTTATTCCCAAGGAGCTTTTGGGGATGGACTTTCCCGGTTTGGTCCAAGGCCCCTTTGGGTCCACCTGGATGGGGGAGAACCTGGGTTATGATGAACCCGCGACCCGCATTTCGCTTGGACCTTCGAGCGGCGACTTGATTCCGGGCGTTGGATCCCGCCTGGAGCCCCCGAGGTGGGGGTGGGGGGGTTGTTTAACAAGAAAGAAAGGCCACGCCCCCCGCCCCCGCCTCCACGCCCCCCCCACACGGATGGGAGCGCAGCGGCCCCCGGAGCTACCTGTGATGAGAACCGTCTTGCCCCGCAGGCTGACCGCGTTCCGGCACCGCGTGGCCGCCGCGAAGTGGTAGTAGAGCAGCGCGCAGAGCCCCAGCAGGAGCGCCGCGCCCACCGCCAGCATCGCCAGCGCCTCCATGGCCCGCTCGCCCGCCTGGCCCCGCTACCTTTCCCCGCAGCCCGGGAGCGCTTCGTTTTTCCCCGTCCTCGGCCCACCTCCCACCTCCCGCTCCTCCCGGCGTGGGAAAGCTACGGCCATGGGCAGCGCTGCCAATCTCTCGCCCTCCCCTCTTCCCCTCTTGGGCTACGAAGGGAGGGAGGGAGGAATGAAAGAGGGGAGGGAGGAAGGATCGATCCTCAGATCAAAGGAGGCATTTCCTGCTAGTGAGAACACTTAACCAGTGGAAGGGCTTCCGTCCAGAAGTTGTGGATGCTCCATCCCTAGAGGTTTTTAAGAGGAGACTGGACAGCCCTTTGTCTGGAATAGGTATAGGGTCTCCTCTCTGAGCAGGGGGCTAGAGTAGAAAAACAGAAGGGAACAGGAGTTGGGTGGGACCTTGGAGGTCTTCTAGCAACAGGTTTTGTCTGGCATGATCTGGTTTCGACAAACCCATGTTGACTTTTGGTTATGACTTTGTTTGCCTCTAGCTCAGTGGTTCTCCAAAGATGGAGAAGCGCTATACAGTCAGTAAAAACAAGACCAGGAGCTGACTGTGGCTCAGATCATGAGCTTCTCGTTGCAAAATTTAGGCTTAAATTGAAAAAAGTAGGGAAAAGCACTAGGCCACTCAGGTATGAACTAAATCATATTCCTGATGAATATACAGTAGAGGTGACAAATAGATTTAAGGAACTGGATCTGATAGACAGAGTGCCTGAAGAACTATGGATGGAAGTTCGCAACATTGTACAAGAGGTAGCAACTAAAACCATCCCAAAGAAAAAGAAATGCAAGAAAGCAAAATGGCTGTCTGAGGAAGCTTTGCAAATAGCTGAGGAAAGAAGGGAAGCGAAAGGCAAAGGAGAAAGAGAAAGATACACCCAATTGAATGCAGAATTCCAGAGAGTAGCTAGAAGAGATAAGAATGCCTTCTTAAATGAACAGTGCAAAGAAATAGAAGAAAACAACAGAATAGGGAGGACCAGAGATCTCTTCAAGAAAATTGGAGATATGAAGGGAACGTTTCATGCAAAGATGGGCATGATAAAGGACCAAAATGGCAGAGACCTAACAGAGGCAGAAGAGATTAAGAAGAGATGGCAAAACTACACAGAAGAACTATACAAGAATGAGCTTAACATCCCAGATAACCACAATGAGATGGTCATTGACCTCGAACCAGACATCCTAGAATGTGAAGTGAAATGGGCCTTGGAAAATCTGAGCAACAACGAAGCTAGTGGAGGTGACAGTATTCCAGCTGAGCTATTCAAAATCTTAAAAGATGATGCAGTAAAAGTGCTACATTCAATTTGCCAGCAAATTTGGAAAACTCAACAGTGGCCACAGGATTGGAAAAGGTCAGTTTACATTCCAATTCCAAAGAAAGGCAATGCCAAAGAATGTTCAAACTATCGCACCATTGCACTCATTTCACATGCTAGTAAAGTTATGCTTAAAATCCTACAAGCTAGACTCCAGCAGTATGTGGATCGAGAACTACCAGAAGTACAGGCAGGATTTCGAAGAGGCAGAGGAACTAGAGATCAAATTGCCAACATACGCTGGATCATGGAGAAAGCTAGGGAGTTCCAGAAAAACATCTACTTCTGCTTCATTGACTATGCAAAAGCCTTTGATTGTGTGGATCACAACAAATTGTGGCAAGTTCTTAAAGAGATGGGAGTACCAGACCATCTCATTTGTCTCTGAGAAACCTATATGCGGGTCAAGAAGCAACAGTGAGAACCGAACACGGAACCACTGATTGGTTCAAAATTGGAAAAGGAGTCCGGCAAGGCTGTATACTGTCGCCCTGCCTATTTAACTTATATGCAGAGCACATCATGAGAAAGGCAGGGCTAGATGAATCAAAAGTTGGAATTAAGATTGCCGGGAGAAATATCAACAACCTAAGATATGCAGATGATACCACTCTAATGGCAGAAAGTGAAGAGGAACTAAAGAGCCTCTTGATGCGGGTGAAGAAGGAGAGTGCAAAAGTTGGCTTGAAACTCAACATTAAGAAAACCAAAATCATGGCATCCGGCCCTCTCAATTCCTGGCAAATAGATGGGGAAGAAATGGAGGTAGTGACAGATTTTATTTTTCTGGGCTCCAAGATCACCTCAGATGGGGACTGCAGCCAAGAAATTAAAAGACGCTTGCTCCTGGGGAGGAAAGCTATGGCAAATCTAGACAGCATTCTAAAAAGCAGAGACATCACCCTGCCAACAAAAGTGCGTATAGTCCAGGCCATGGTTTTCCCAGTTGCAATGTATGGCTGTGAAAGTTGGACCATAAGAAAGGCTGAGCGCAAAAGAATTGAGGCCTTTGAACTATGGTGCTGGAGAAGACTCCTGCGAGTCCCTTGGACTGCAAGGCGTTCAAACCGGTCAGTCCTAGAAGAGATCAACCCCGACTGCTCTTTAGAAGGCCAGATCCTGAAGTTGAAACTCAAGTACTTTGGCCACCTAATGAGAAGGAAGGACTCACTGGAGAAGAGCCTAATGCTGGGAAAGATTGAGGGCAATAGAAGAAGGGGACGACAGAGAATGAGATGGCTGGATGGAGTCACTGAAGCAGTAGGTGTGAATTTAAATGGACTCCAGAAGATGGTAGAGGACAGGAAGACCTGGAGGAACGTTGTCCATGGGGTCGCGATGGGTCAGACACGACTTCGCAATTAACAACAACAACAGTGGTTCTCAACCTTTCTAATGCCGTGACCCCATAATACAGTTCCCCATGTTGTGGTGACCCCCAAGTGGGTGTGGCCACCTATAAGAGGGAGTAGGACAGCTAGGGAAAAGGGAAAAAAATGGCGGACAGCATGGTTTGGCGACCCCCATGAAATGGTCGTTTGACCCCAAATGGGGTCCCAACCCACAGGTTGAGAACCACTGCTCTAGCTGTTGGCAAATTCACTGCTTCATTATCAGACACTTCTTTATGCAACCAGGCTGGTTTCTTTTGAGAGCTGTTATTTTTCTTCTTTGCTGGTATTGTGCTAGGCTGGGCTTTTAGAATGTCACTTTTCAAAGTTTCCGAACCTTCTTGGGTTGTTTTTACCTTGAGAATTCTCATCCATGGAATCCTTCCCAAGCTCTCTCTAAGTTTATTGAAGTCAGCTCTCTTAAAAGTCAAAGACTCTAGTTTGACTGTGTTCTATTGCTTGTGCTTGCATGATGTTGAATTCCAATACTGCATGATCACTCCCCCCCCAGGTTCCTATGTCTTCAACCACTTCTATCACATCAGCTCTGTTAGCGAGAATTAAATCCAGTATGGCTGATCCATTGGTTCCCTTCTCTTCTTTTGGGGAGAGAAAATTGTCTGTTAGGTTAGTCAGGAATCTGTTTGGGTGCAGAGTTTATCTCCCAGTTCATGTCAGGGTAATTAAAGTCCCCCATTACTGTTGTGATGTGCTTCCTACATACCTTAGTTAACTGACTAGCAAAAAGTTCATCTATTTCCTCTATTTGGTTGGTTTGTCTATAGTATAGAAGAGAATAGAATTAGAGTAATGATAAGAAGAATAGAATAGAGTAGAATAGAATAGAATAGAATAACAGAGTTGAAAGGGACCTTGGAGGTCATCTAGTCCAACCTCATGCCCAAGCAGGAGTCCCTATGTTGTAGAAAATGAAAGACTTGAGTCAGCTCTTTCAAGGAAAGGGAAGTTTATTGCGCAGGTTCAGAGAGCCATCGTGGCTAAAGAAATCTGAACAACAGACTGTGCATTGGTGACCATTTTTATAACCCTTCAGGCAGGGTTATTTCCTGAGTAGGTTACATCCCACACATGGTTACATTCTATAGGTCCTTATTCTAACATAGGAAAACTACTAGACAGATCTATAATCGATAGTTCCTCTTTTACATTGGAATGCTTTTAGCAATCAGTAATATATCAAGTGTTAAGCAATTTAGATACACCATGTGACAAGCAGTTAGTAATATATCATGTGCAGAGCTGAGAACAGGATGTCTGGCCCTTCTAAATTTAAGAGCTGTCTGGTAAGCAAAACAAACCTCCCTTTCACATACATTCTTTGTCGGGCCATCTGTATTTTTCCAGGTACCACTTTATTCCCCCCTGATGAGACTTATCTCATCCATGCAGATAAGTTTCATTCCGTAACACTTGGGTCTGATGTATGTATGTTGTTATATTCTTGTCTCTGGAATTCCCACATAGCCATCACCTGAGCTGTAGCTTTTCTTTCTGCAAGCAGGGATACTTGTTTAGGTAGTGTTATGTTGTGCATCATTGAAAAGGTACATTGCAGAAGACAACAGCTACTGATCAGAATAGCAATAAAAATGATTACTGCTCTTATGATGTTTCCAATAAGGCCTATTGGGAGCCAAGACCATAAGTTACTCCACCAATCTCCCAGGGAATCTATTTGCAGCTCTGAGGCCATTTTATGGAGTACTTTGATTTGTTTATTTATGACGGGGGATTGATCTGAGAGGTTAAAACAACACATCCCCTCAAAGGCCTCACATCCCATATGTTGGCGAAGTAAAAGATAGTCGATGGCTGCCCTATTTTGCAAAATGGCCTTGCGTAATTCTATCATCTCCTGATTGATGGCAGACAAGGCTATTGAAGTGGCATTTATAGTTTTAGCCAAGTTGCAGGCCACAGAATTTATGTTGACATGTGCCCTTAGAGCAAGTGCAGGAACTCCCACCAATGAGACAGCCAAAGCATTGTATTCTGCCGCATTCAGAAGAGTGCGAGATGACTCACAATCCTCTGTTAGTACCTCGGCCCTTTTGTACCGTGTGGGGTGGTGAAAAGTGATCTATCTGGTAATTAAAAGTGTCTTTCCCACATGTGAAGAACCACCCTTTAGGTAACCATATGTTTGCATAACCAAAGGACACTGATTGGAAAGATGGGAAATTTAGCCTTTCTTGGCTCACTTTCAGGCAATGAGGTGAAGGTGTATTCTGTTCACACCCCGTGATATGTGCACATTGTAAGTCTTCTGGAATGGCTACGTTAGGAGTATGTAAAGCTAAAGCATCAGTGGGTAGAAACTTGGAAATGTGACCCCAGTTGTACATTGTTTCATAGCCTATATGTTCTTTAAACTCGTGTTGACTGAACTCCTTGGCTGCTGTGACAGGAACACATACTGGTATTAAACATGTGGACAGCAGATTCTCCATGTCATATGCTTCAGAAAGGCAAAAATCAGTTGTGTTGGCTAGTTTAGCCAATTGGACCCACAAATTATATTGCATCCTCGACTCCAATGGAGGGGGCATATCCTTATTCTGATGGGACCTTCTACTTCGTTTTCTCTCTGGGCGCTTCCTCGGGGGTCTTTGGATAGTTACTCCAAATTCCACCGGGATAACATGTACGATGCAAGTCCCCTTCCATCCCGTCTTCAACTGCGAGACTAGGGTGACCCGCTCCCATCCCCAGAATAAGGGAGGCCCACACTCCAAAGTAACAGGAGGAGGAGGCTTCTTATATGGGGCCTTTACACATATGCCTTTCCTAAGAATATCTCCAACATACTGACAGGCTTCGGGATTGACAGGTGGTCTTGTCATACAAGCTTCTTTAACTATTCTGTCAAATGCTTGAGGAAATTGACAAGGATGAGGCAAGATACCATTCCAACATTCTGGGGAAAATCCAATAGGGGGGGTGACCTTCACAAGTGCCAGTGCCTATAGCATAAGATCGAATAATGCGTGGAGCTTCTTCTGGCTTGCTCCATTGGCCTAAATTAGAAAGACAAACATTATTACATGCAACAATAGTACTACATAAAAGCAGAAGGAAGCCTTTCATCCTTTCTTCTCCCGTGCGTAGAAAGCCAGCTTCTGGGTGTGGCTTAGCAGGGGGTTGAATTTTAGCCAGACAGCCGTAGATATATGTGCAGGATATACTTGTGCTAATATAATATCTGGTATACAAACAATAAAATATTCATTAAACATACTAAACACGTTTAAGAGTGAGTTTGGTGGGAACCTTGGGGTCCCTGTTCACTGTCCACAGAGGTTCTGCAGCTGCTTTAACTCTGGTCCAGTGAATCCAGGATTTAGATTCTGCAATCTTTATAGCTAAAGGAGAGGCCATTATTACTTCATAAGGTCCTTTCCATCTCCCCTCCAGTTGTTCATGTTTCCAATGTTTTACCCACACCCTATCCCCTGGTTTAAAGGGATGACATCTTGTTATTAGTTTAGGAGGTGTTTGTTCAACAACATAATCCCTAAGTTTTTCCACTTGCTTATTCAGTTCCTGCACCATTTTCGGAGTCCATACTCCCCCCTGATGGCCCTTTACAATGCATAACTGAAACCTTTGCTGGCTTTTGTACTTGCCCGCAGAATCCCTAAATCCTCTCTCTTTGTACACAGCACCATGAGTATGTAAAGTCAGAAAAGCATATTTACTATCTGTCCAAACATTCAAAGTTTCCCCTTCAGCTCTTTCCAATGCCCTAATTAATGCCCATAATTCTGCTACTTGAGCACTGCAGCTTGCTCCTAGCGGACTACTTTCCACCACTTCCTCATCATTCACAATAGCATATCCAGAAACCCTCCTCCCATCCTGCGTGTAACTCGAGCTGTCTGTATACCAATTCAGGGCAGCATCCTGAAGAGGAATATCAGATAAATCTGGACGGCTTGAGTATACAGTTTCCAAAACTTGCAAGCAGTTATGTTCTGAATCCACTTCTGTGGGCAATAGGGTGGCAGGGTTTAGCCGGTTAGACACCACTAATTTCACTTGAGAGTTTTCAATCATCATTGCCTGATACTTAAAAAGCCTTTGACTGCTGATCCACAGATGCCCTTTATTATCCAAGATAGAATGAACTGCATGAGGGGTGTGGACACTGATGGGACATGAGAAGGTCAATTTATTACAATCCTGTAAAAGGACAGCTATAGCAGCAAGAACCTTCAAGCAATGTGGCCAGCCTTGGGCAACCCCATCCAATTGCTTAGATAAGTAAGCCACCGGGCGCTGCCACTGTCCTAATTGTTGTGTCAACACCCCCAAGGCAACATTCTTCCTGGTATCAACATACAAATTGAAAGGCTTTTCTAAGTTAGGCAAGGCTAAAGCTGGCGCTGATGTGAGGGCTTGTTTCACTTCCCTAAAGGCATTCTTTTGTTCTCCCTCCCATTCAACAGGTTCTCTATCACCTCCTTTTGTAGCTGAATAAAGAGGTGCTGCTAATAGAGCAAAATTTGGTATCCATATCCTGCAAAATCCTGCCAAACCTAAAAAGCCCCTTAGTTGCCGCCTATTAAGGGGTTCAGCAATAGCCAGCACAGCTTGTTTCCTCTCCCAGCCTAAAGCCCTATACCCTTCCTCAATCTCATATCCTAAATACTTCACCTTCCGTCTGACTAATTGTGCCTTCTTTTTGGAAGCCCTATAGCCACATTTCAACAATAAATGTACTTCAGCAATTTGATTATTCACAACTGATCTTCCTGCTCCAGTATCCACCAAAAACGTTGTCTGTTTGCTCCCTATATTTAAAGTAACCAATGGCTCGGGGGGGGGGGGGGCTTCCTCTAAGCCAGGTCCCCGTCCATCTGACCAGTTAGTCCCTGCCAATCCAATTCCTTCAATCTCCCTGTCTCTATTCCAATCTCTCACATTCCTCAGACCGTCTCTCACATTCCTCAAACCATCTCTTATAATCCCTGGAGCCCCTCTCTGCCCTCTACCCATGAAGGGGGAGTGCATGGGGGGCCCACTGCCAACACCTCCACGGCCTCTGCCTTCTCTTCCTCTCCAACCTCTTCCTCGCATCTGCCTTTTTGGACATTCTCTTTGCCAATGACCTTCCTCCTTACAATTAGCACACTGGTTGGGTCCCAGCATGATCCCTCCTTGCAATGCCACAGCTAACAACTCTGTCTTCTTATGCATTCTAGCATCTCTCTCCTGTTTTTCCACCTTATCCCTATTAACAAACACCTTCCTGGCCACTTCCAACAATTCTGTAGTGTTCTTTCCTAATGCTCCTTCCAACCTCTGCAACTTCTTTCTTATATCTTCCTAACTCTGTGCTATGAACCTCTCATTCAACATTCGCACATTGTCTGCACTCCTTGGATCAACCTGTGTATAAAGCTCATAAGCTTCAATCAACCTCTGCAAGAAACTTTCCGGACTTTCATCTGCTTCCTGCATCACAAAAGACGGCTTTAACACATTCACTGAAGGCTTTCCAGA
This sequence comes from Crotalus tigris, assembly GCF_016545835.1. NCBI lineage: Eukaryota > Metazoa > Chordata > Lepidosauria > Squamata > Viperidae > Crotalus > Crotalus tigris. The sequence continues at coordinate 44,761 of NW_024098306.1, read as the reverse complement.
CTTGCGAAGAGTCTCTACTACTAAATTCTGATATTCCTTCAGCAATCTCATCTGTGGTGGATCCCGTGCATTCCATTCTGGATCCTTCTCTGGTGCCCTTGTTTCCAACTCTGGCTGTATATCCCATACAGCTGGCAACCTATCTTTCAAGCACTGCCTAACAGCACTTCTCCCTTTCCTCGGGAGTCAACAAAGTATTCAACAATTGCTGTACATCCTGCCACGTCCTCTTTACTTACTTCTCCCCTCACATTTACAGAGAGACCTTCCAAATCCCCTTCCTCCTTGGGGGCCGACAACCTCCCCCTTTCCGTTTTTGTCTCACAGCTGGCTGTCTTTCTTTGGACATAGCAGGAGCAATCAGCCCTGAGGGGGTCTAAGGATTACTTCCTCTACTTCCACCTTTATCTCTTTCTTTACATCTGATACCTTAGTCTTTAAAATCTGCACATCCCTAACTCTTTTAGTCTCAACCTGAAGCTTTTTTCCCTTAGATCTAGCCACACACAAACGAACCATTTCAGCCTGACATTGCAATAAGTCATCTGCCTGCCCTGCTACTGCATCCCCCCACTGATCAATATACTGAAATTGGTTAGGCTAGTTTTCTTCATTCGCTGCTATCAGAGAAGTTAAGTCATCAATGATTTGGAGGTTAAAAGTTCCCTCCGGGGGTCACCCCACATCCATAAGGGGCCATTGATATTCACACAGATGCCTCAGCCTATCCTTAGTTACTTTAGGGTAAGGGACCCTATACTGGGTACGATTAAAATAATTATCAAATCCTTTTAACATGCAGGGGTGCTGGGAATGCTACTATGCCCCCCCCATCCTAACACACTGCCAATGACCTACAGCGCCGGATGTTCAAACGGTCACTAGTAGGGAATGCACTGGCTTAACCACCCACACAACCTAACACGGACTTCATTAGGATCGCCGTCCCGAGTCCAGGGGAGTGATCAGGCCCCCTCTTCTATCTTCAAACGAGATAGGTACCATTACTTTAAACACATACTCGCCTGCCTTGTAGTTACACCCGTCCTGGCCAGGAGCTGGTTCAGACTTCCTTTCTTTTCCCAAAGGGTTCTTGGACTGGCCTTCAGTACTGTCAGCTCTGCTGAGAAGCCACAGCTGTCTCCTGGAGGAAACACACCCCCACGGTGCCTGGAGAGTAGTTCAGAGATGGCTTTCCAGCAGGTCCGAAGGGTCAAGCCGTCCTCAGCGAAACATCGCCTCACTCAAGAACTTTCCCGGCCAATGCACCAGAAAATGTTGTAGAAAATGAAAGACTTGAGTCAGCTCTTTCAAGGAAAGGGAAGTTTATTGTGCAGGTTCAGAGAGCCATCGTGGCTAAAGAAATCTGAACAACAGACTGTGCATTGGTGACCATTTTTATAACCCTTCAGGCAGGGTTATTTCCTGAGTAGGTTACATCCCACACATGGTTACATTCTATAGGTCCTTATTCTAACATAGGAAAACTACTAGACAGAACTATAATCTATAGTTCCTCTTTTACATTGGAATGCTTTTAGCAATCAGTAATATATCAAGTGTTAAGCAATTTAGATACAGCATGTGACAAGCAGTTAGTAATATATCATGTGCAGAGCTGAGAACAGGATGTCTGGCCCTTCTAAATTTAAGAGCTGTCTGGTAAGCAAAACAAACCTCCCTTTCACATACATTCTTTGTCGGGCCATCTGTATTTTTCCAGGTACCACTTTACCTACACCATTTCTGACAGATGGCACTCCAGTCTCTTCTTGATCTCATCATTGTTGTGCTCTATTTCTGTAGAGATGTAGTTATTTTTTATATATAGTGCAACTTTGTCTCCTCTTTTACTAGATCTATTTTTTAAACATAATTGAAATCCCTCTAGCTGCATATTCCATTTGTGGGTTTCATCCCACCAAGTTTCTGCTTTCTGCTGCGCCTCCACTTTCTTCAACTCGGACCGAGCAGAGCACCCAAGCCGCTAGTAGGCAATTGAGCGCAGAGGACTAGGAGGAGGAGGGGGAGGAGGAGAGCGTGAGGCTGTCTGCCCAGGTGAGGAGAAGATCAGCGATGATGGCTGGCTGGGGAGGGGAGATCATGATTGGAGAGAGAGGGGGGGAGAGGGAGGGAGGGGGAGAGAAACAGAAGTGCCTCTCTCTCTCTCTCTCTCTCTCTCTCTCTCTCTCTGTGTGTGTGTGTGTGTCTCTCTCTCTTTCACACACACATACACACACACACACACACACACACACACACGCACTGAGTGGGGGAAGAGGACTGGCAGACCAAGGGCAGGAGAGGAGCTCCGGTGGAGACCCAGCTGAATAAGAATGTCTTCAGTGTGTTTAGCTCTGGTGGGGTGCCTGAGATGCAGCTTAAGGCAGCCGTGTTCATTTGCCCCATTCCGTTTGGGCCGGTTCCTCCTCCTCTCGATCCCTGCGAGAGCAAGATAGAAAAACCTGTGTGTGGATGGGGAGAAAGAGGGAGAGGGAGAGGGAGGGAGAGAGAGAGGGAGGGAGGAAAAGGGAGAAAGAGGGGGGAGGGAGGGAGGGAGAGGGGGAGGGAGGGAGAGAGAGAGGGAGAGGGAAAGAGGGGGGAGAGGGAGGTAGAGAAAGAGGAAGGAGAGAAAGAGAAGGAGGGAGAGGGAGGGAGAGGGAGAGAGAGGGAGGCAGGGGGAGAGGGAGAGAGAGAGGGAGAAAGGGAGAGGGAGAGAGGGAGGGAGAGAAAGAGAGAGGGGGAGGGAGGGGAGAGGGAAAGAGGGGGGAGAGGGAGGGAGAGAAAGAAGGGGGAGAGAAAGAGAGGGAGGGAGAGGGAGAGAGAGGGAGGCAGAGGGAGAGCGAGAGGGAGAAAGGGAATGGGAGAGAGGGAGGGAGGGAGAGAGGGGAGAGAGAGAGAGAGAGAGAGAGAGAGAGAGAGAGAGAGAGAGAGAGAATATGAATATATGTGGTTGTCCTTACTGGACTTTTAGTAAAGAACATTTAATGAAATATTTTGATGTATTTTTTTAATTAAGAGATGAGGAGGTATGGGGATAATTATGCTGTATTTAAAGATGGTAGACAATCTACCAAAATTGTTTTTACCCCCTCTTTCTCCTGTCCTTTTCTCCCCCCCCCCCGCATTTTTTTTCTTTTCTATTTTTCTATTTGTAGTTTTTATGGTTTGCACCGGCTTTTTATTTCATAAATGCGAGGAGGACTCAAATAGATATTGAGTATTTTATTTGAAAGTAACCTTCGACTCAGCGTCTTTTTTTTTTGGAGTTCAAAATGTTTTTGTTGCATGCAGAAATAAAAATTGGTTTTCTTTGTAGCAGTTCATTGATTTCATAAATGCAACACACTATACATTTTTTTATACATAGCACAAAGGTAAAAAAACGATCTATGCAGTGTTATCTTCGTTTTAAATGTCAAAAGGGTTTTGGGGCTCCCGCTGTTTTCTTTGCTGTGGGAAACGGTCCAAATGGCTGTTTGAGTGTTTAAGGCTGCCGACCTCTGGTCTAGCCGAAGCTACTAGCAACCAAAGTCCAAAGCCCTATTTTAAGCTGATTGTAAACAACATGCTTGGATCTGGGAAAGGACATCAATTCTCTCTATTCTACATATTAACTAATTTCCTGGAAAAAAAAACTCAAGAAGAAAAAAAAAACCTCCGAAAGTGATGCGAGGGACCTTTGTTCCACCCTTCTGAAGACAGAAGCGGAGAATTAAACATTTTATGGGGGAGAAATATACTGAAATGACATGAATATAACACCTAAATCTGGATAAGTTTGTTATCTGCTTAACATCTCTTAAGATCTTCATTTTAAACTATGAAAATAGAAGTGTGGTTCCCTCCTTCCCTCCGTTCTTCAGCACTCAGGTCTTTTCCTGATGGATTTTATTCATTTATTTAGCGTATGACATCTACAGAGGTCATGCAATCCCTTATATGCAATGCAGATAAAATGCACTATACAGGCAGATGCAAATGTAAGTTTAAAGTATGAAGAAATATGTGTATATCAAATAAGTGGCCAGTACAATAGAAGATAACTCTTTATTTTGAAAAATGAAAAAAAAATGAACTGGTGCTGACATCTAGTGGTGGATGAAAATTACAACAACAATTGCTCTATTACAGGGGTGTCAACGTCAATTTCATTGAGGGTCGCATCAGCATTGTGGTTGCCCTGGGGGGGGGATGGGGTGTGTGGCCGGGATAGGCGTGGCCTACTGGGTGGGCGTGGCCAGCTCGGCATCACTTGCGTCAGGGGTGCCTGGGCAGGACTTGGGCAGATCTGAGGGTCTCCAGTGGAGGAGGGTGGGACTGGGTGAGTGCTGGGACATGGTCCCTCCCACCCTCCCTCCTCTGTTCCTCCCTCCCTCCCTCCGTTCTTTCTTTCCTCTGTTCCTCCCTCCCTTTTTCCCTTCATCCCTTCCTTTCTTCCTCTCACCCTCCGTTCCTTCCTCCCTGATCCTTCCTCCCTCTGTTCCTTCTTCCCTCCCTCTTTCCCCTCCATTCCTTGCTCCCTCCATTCCTTCCTTCCTCTCACCCTCCGTTCCTTCCTCCCTCCCTCCCTTTTCCCTCCATTCCTTGCTCCCTCCATTCCTTCCTTCCTCTCACCCTCCGTTCCTTCCTCCCTGTTCCTTCCTCCCTCCCTTTCTTTTCCCTCCATTCCTTGCTCCCTCCATTCCTTCCTTCCTCTCACCCTCCGTTCCTTCCTCCCTCCCTCCCTTTTCCCTCCATTCCTTGCTCCCTCCATTCCTTCCTTCCTCTCACCCTCCGTTCCTTCCTCCCTGTTCCTTCCTCCCTCCCTTTCTTTTCCCTCCATTCCTTGCTCCCTCCATTCCTTCCTTCCTCTCACCCTCCGTTCCTTCCTCCCTCCCTTTCTTTTCCCTCCATTCCTTGCTCCCTCCATTCCTTCCTTCCTCTCACCCTCCGTTCCTTCCTCCCTCCCTCCCTTTTCCCTCCATTCCTTGCTCCCTCCATTCCTTCCTTCCTCTCACCCTCCGTTCCTTCCTCCCTGTTCCTTCCTTTCTCCCTCCTTTTTTCCCTCCTTCCTCCCATCCTTCCTTCCTTCCTCCCTCCCTTCCTCCCTCCCCTCCTCCCTTTGTTTCTTTCTCACTGTTTTCCTCCCACCCTCCATTGCTCCATTCCTTCCTCCCTCCCTCCTTTCCTTCCTTCGTCTTCTCATCTGTTTTCTTCCCCCATGCTCAGGAAGGGGTGATGGGAGGGGGAGAGTGTTATGTTTCGGGATCGGTGAGGCATCGATGAGGCGATTGGTGCAAACAACAACTCTTTTATTAAGTTAACACAGAAGTGGCACTAACTGCCGTTTAACCACTATTTATACAGATGACCACTAGGTGGCGGCCAATAGAACTGAAGCAGTGTTTCCCACTTAAACATAAACTAATGAGCATGTAGACAGTCAGTCTGGAGTTTAAACAGGTGCAGCCGTTTCACCGTTTCCAACAGTTTCCAAGTAATTAACATCAATACATAACAGAGAGATTGCCAGCACTAACACGCTGCTGCCGGCCATTCCGATACCACATGGGCTGGCGGGGGCCGTCCCGTTGGAAGGGATGCCTCGTGGCTGCGAGGCTGGAGGTGCTGGGGGGGTAGCGTAGCGGAGAGGGGAGTTGGGGGGATCAGCGCTGGCTGGGAGGCTTTGCTGGGGCTCTGAGGATTGGGCAGAAAGGTTGGGAGCTCCGGCGGCCTCCGCGGTGGCTGATGGTGGGGCAGGGCTCTTGGGGAGGGATTTTTTTAAAGGGGAAGAGGAGATTGACTGGGGGAAGGAGATTTTATTTTCTCTTTTCCAGAGTCAAGGCAGAAGGAGGAGAGCGAGGTAGGAAGTTGGTGAAAAAGCTTTTTATTCTTTCTCCGGAGAGTGAATAAAAGGTGTTTTTGCCAAGTTCCTATCTTGCTCTTCCTCCTTCTGGCTTGCCTCTCTGGAAAAGAGAAAATAAAATCCCTCCCTAAGAGCCCTGCCCTGCTGCCAGCCACCGTGGAGGCCATTGGAGCTCCCAACCTCTCTGCCGAATCCGCAGACCTCCAGCAAAGCCTCCCAACCAGTGCCTCTAACTCCCCCCTCCACTACAAAAGGACTGAAGGAATGAAGGTTCCACAGGGCAGCCCTGGAATCAGCAAGGAGCTGCCTCTCCACCTCTACCCTGCCCCCTGGGTGTGCGCACAGGAGACGGCCAGTGCCGCTGTCCTGGGTGAAGTCAACCTGTGGGAGAAAATAGCCAGCAGGGACACCAGACTCCACTTGTACGCACACCCAGGGGTTGGGGCGGGGCTGCCCCAGGGAATTTAAGACTGAGCGCGTTCTGGCTTTGATGGATGCAACCAGGTTGTAGATAAGTGCTCGGTTGGCCTGGGCCGAACCAAGGTGTGATGGGCCAGTCCGCTGTTTCCAGAGCAGGGCCCGGGCTGGATGGAACCACATATCGGGCCGGATCCAGCCCGCAGGCCTTGTGTTTGACACGTCTGCTCTAATACAAGACTAAAGCCCGAGAAAAGTTCATCTATTCTTATGACCTTCAAAGTTTTAATAATAGAGAACAGCTGTGACAAAAAAAGAAAACACTCTGGACTACAGACAAAATGAGAACTATAAACTTTAAAAAAATCTGACCTTTCTGGATTATTATTAACTTAAATGTGACTCTAAAACTGTTTGCAGAGAAAGGAAAATCTTGATTTTTGGCTATTATGGAAAATCAGAGATCTGCAGAAAGAATGTATCAAGAAAATACAAATAATTTCCAGGAGAAGATTATGAGATGTTGCAATTAATTCAAACAACAATGATCTTAAACCATGAGGAAATTAAAAATAATTTTGAAAGTATAAATGAATCCATATCCAGTTTGACTTCATGGCAAAAGAATTCTCAGAGGATAATAATGGAGAGGGAGCATATAAAGCATATAACTGACTATTAACTGGAGGAAAGAGATTTAAAGATGGAACCTAATAATATAAGGAAGTATGACTTGACTCAAGTGGAGAAGGACTTACAAGGAACATTGGACATGGAAAAGATAACTTATACTCTAAGACCACAAAATAAATCTGAGGATAAAAATAATAATTGACAAAATGGATTGCAGAGCTGTCGGGAGTACCATGAGAAATGGGGAGACAAGGGATGATGAAAGAAACTAAGAGAGAGAAAAAAGATAGGATCTTCAATGAATATGAAGGGGCAAAATCATTTTACAAAGACACATTGCTTGATTTGCCTCTGATATCTACAATAACATTTGCAGGATTATGGAAAGACTCTTTGATTCAACGGAATATATTGATTGGGAAAGATGTTTGGCAAAAGAAGAGGGCTAAAGTGAGAATTGAGGAATTAGATGATGGGATGTATCAGAGGGAATATTTAAAAATTAAACACTTGTTTGAATATGGTTGAAGAAATAGAAAGATTTTAGCTTAAAATGTATCCCCCAAGTAGTCTAGTACTCTTTCTTTTCTCTTTTTTTTTTACTTTGTTTTTTGATATGAGAAATATAAAAATGTTTGGAATGGTCAATATAAAGGAAATGTTTTAGATATTTAAATGTAATTGACTTTAAGAAAATTCCAACGGATAATTTAAAAATTGTTTTGAATAGAGTTAAAAGATTAGATGATTGGATTTATTAAATGGAACATCTAAAGATTGAACATATATTTAATTATGGGTAAAAGAATAGAAAAATGTTGGAGATAAATGTATATTAGTTTAAGAAGGCTATGTATTTGAAGCAGTATATTATTTTCTTATTATTTTCTCTCTTTTCTTTCTCTCTTCCTTTTTTTGTCTTTTTTTTTTTACTTTTTAAGACATGAGAAATGTAAAAGTGTGGGGATGGCCTGTAAAAGGAAAATAGATTTAAATACTTAAATGTAATTAACCTTGAGAAAATATTAACCAGTAAGAATGTTTTGAACATTGTAGGGGAAACAAATTTAAATAAGCAAAGTTCTACATTTAGGCAAGAAAAACCAAATGCACAAGTACAGCATAGGTGGCACCATGCTCAATAGTAGTAACTGTGAGAGGGACCTCGGAGTCCTAGTAGACAATCACTGAAATATGAGCCAGCAGTGTGCGGCAGCTGCCAAAAAGGCCAACACAGTACTAGGCTGCATTAACAGAGGGATAGAATCAAGATCACGCAAAGTATTAATACCACTCTTCAATGCCTTGGTAAGGCCACACTTGGAATACTGCATCCAGTTTTGGTCACCACGATATAAAAAAGATGTTGAGACTCTAGAAAGAGTACAGAGAAGAGCAACAAAGATGATTAGGGACTGGAGGCTAAAACATATAAGGAACGGTTGCTAGAATTGGGTATGTCTAGTTTAACGAAGAGAAGGACAAGGGGGGACATGATAGCAGTATTACAATATCTCAGGGGCTGCCATAAAGAAGAGGGAATTAAGCTATTTTCCAAAGCACCTGAAGGCAGGACAAGAAGCAACGGGTGGAAACTAATCAAGGAGAGAAGCAACCTAGAACTAAGGAGAAACTTCCTGACAGTGAGAAAAATTAATCAGTGGAACAGCTTGCCTCCAGAAGCAGTAAATGCTCCAACACTGGAAGTTTTTAAGAAGAGACTGGTCAGCCATTTGTCCGAAATGGTGTAGGGTTTCCTGCCCGAGCAGGGGGTTGGACTAGATGACCTCCAAGGTCCCTTCCAACTTTACTATTATTATTATTATTAAGAATTGTAAACAGGATTTCTGATGAGGCAACCAAGATAAATAGCCCAGATAGAAAAGCATGGTATTGATGTGATTATTATTTGTAGAAAATTTAGAAAAATCTTTATATTTAATTGTTACCTATCAAACTAATAAGAATTGTATCAATTCAAGGCTGGCAAAGAGAATATTATTGGAAGAAGAGAAAATTAAGCAAAGCTATTATGTGGACTTTGGAATATAGAAACTGATTCTTAGTGATTACTTTGCAAATATAAGCCCAGACAACATGCATTTTACCAAATATTAAGGTGTTTATGTTAAAAAAATCAATAAAATATATTTTTTAAAAATTCTATTTTTGGAATACATTTATTTACTTATTTACAATTTAGTTATTTATTATTTACAATTTATTTGCCGCCCATCTCGTATCCAACCACTCTGGGCGGTTTTACATCGTAGAAGATTAAAGAAGAAAAGACATTAAAATCGACAGTCCTGGTGCACAGCAGATCAGATCATTCACAATTACAAAGCATTAAAAGCGGAGGGGACAGGCGGAAGCTGGGCACGGAGTGGGGAGGCGGGATTAGGTTTTAATTAATCAACCCCCTCCAGTCTGAAGCTCCTCCATTGGGTCCCCAAGACATCAGGCTGAGGGTGGGAGCCAATCTCTCCTCCGGGGCTGAAATGGTCCGGAGGGCAGGAGCCAGGGCAGACAAGCCTCTTCTCCTGGATCTCACCATCTGGAATTCCTTGACCAATCGAACCCGCAGCGTTTCTCCTCTGCTGATGTGGGTGGGGTGGGCCTTCCCAGCAGGGTGAGACAGTTCCTCAAGTAGCCTGGACCCAGACCATGTTTTAAACCTTCATCTTCTACTGCACCTAGAAGCTGACTAGCAATCAGTGCAGTCTACGAAGCGGTGGTATAACATGGGCCACTCTAACGCCCCCCAAAATATCCACGCCACTGCGCTCTGCCCCAGCTGTAGCTTCTGAATGCTCTTCAAGGGTAGAGCACATTGCGGAAGTCCAGCGGTGAGAAGACTAGGGCTTGAGTGACTGAGTGTAGAGAGTCCTGATCCAGGAAAAGCCGCAACTGGCATACAACACGAAGCTGTCCAAAGGCTCTCCTAGTCATGACTGCCACCTGCTCCTCAAGTCCGGAACCCCCAAGTTACGGCCTGGATCTGTCTGGAGCAGTGCTACCCCATCCATAACGGAAGATGCTAAGATCCTGGATCTTGGGGCTCTGTGCACCTAAAGCCAACTCGGTCTTGCCAGGGTTCAGCCAAAGACTTGTCAGATCCTTCGCTCGCATGTATGCTTCACTAGATGCCAGTTTGCCATAAGTCATGGGGGGGAGGGAGCTGTGAGAAGAGGGGGAAAGCAAAAGTGATCTTCATGCCATCCCGAGTCCGCAGACCTGGGAATGGAATGCAACGCCTCTCCTTCTACCCATCCGTTGCAGGGAGGGTGTCAATAGTCTGACTAAGGAATCCAACAAAAGGATCCCGCAAGGCAGTTAAGAAGGCAAGAGAAGCACCCACCAACATGTAGAGGGGGAGGGCCACTTCCTCCGACCGCTAGAGAGGGTGCGTGTCACCACTGGCAGAGTCCGTTTACAAGCTCTCATGGTCCATGAATGGCTTCCATTTCCTCCCTTCGCTTTCTACCCCTCCCCCCACCTCCACGGCAAGTTGATTAGTGATAGAAGCTAGCAGGCATCATAATGATTCAATCTTGAGAGACAGTTACCAAAACATCTTGGAATATGACTAACATAACTAATGTTCTGTGTATCTCTATTTTCTCTTCCCTTTCAGGAGTAACTCATTTTCCAAGAAGGGGGGGGGGGCAGAATGTCAGAGCTGCCATTCTTTGCTCGCACATAAACTTCCCTAGATCCCAGTCTGCCATAAGCAGGGGCGGGGGGGAACTGTGGGAAGACACAGGGAAAACAAAAAATGATCTTTTTTTGGGGGGGGAAGAAATTTTTATTGTTTTTTTTAGTTTTTAACACAAAATGCTCAAGACACACTGTGGTGTTAGGGTAGTCAAACATCCAAAGACAAAACATATAGACATAATTCAGTCAATACATCTAGTATTCCTTCTCTTTTTCCCTTAGGTAACGTAATTTGTTTAAAATAGTCCAATTCTAGCTTAAATTTATTCAACCTATACCTGATTTTAAAGCTTTAGAAATTTACACTACCATAATCAAATTAGCTTTAGGTACAAACATTATCAATTCGGGTATCCCTTCCCAATATATTCTAGTTCCTTGATTTTATCATAAATCTGATTTAATTCTTCTTCCACTAATATCCCTTAATTAAAATAAAATATTAATCTATCCTATACGTATCTAGTCCATCAATTAATCAATCTCTCTAAGCTGACAGAAAAAAATCAAACCTTAAGTCATTTCAATACATTAAACAGAATTCAAATTACATCTAGTTAATTTACATAACTAATAACATCCGTGTTATCAAACCATCAAATCATCTGATTAGATTAACTCAACATTACGTAATAGTTTTTCTTACAAGTAATCCTATCGTCCTATAAAAAAGAACACTCTTAATCAATTTAATATATATTACCATTAATCACCCCTTTTTCTCTTACTTCTAACTCACAATCTTAATCCTAAAATCAACCCATAATTCTAGATTACCGTTAATCCATTACCTAAAATATCTCCTTTTTAAGCTAAAATATTGATCTATCCATAAGCCGGAGGGGGGGAGTTGTGGGAAGACACAAAAAAACAAAAAATGATCTCTTCCTGCTGTCCCTGGGCATGGAGGGCAACGCCTACCCATCTAACCAACTGTTGCAGGGACAGTTACCAAAACATCTTCTTTGAAGTGACTGGACAACGGGGACATAACAGAGGGGTGGAATGGAGAAGGGAAAGTTAAGCAAGGAATCTTCGCGTGGAAACCTTTAGATACAGATTTGCTACTGTACTTTGCTACTACTTTTAGTAAAAGTAACCTTTTCACAATGAATGGAGTTGAGGGTGTTTCTTTCCTAAGAGACCAGGCTGGGCCAGGCTTGACCGCCGCCTATCAAGAACTAAAGAAATTAAAGTCCTGGCTCTTGGGGCCATATGTACCCAAAGCCATTTGGTCTGGATCTAGGACAACTCGCCGTGGCAAACTCACGGTAGCCATCTCGACACGGCCCAATCGCCGTGGGAAAATTCTACGCAGGATAATTCAACACATTAAATGTTACCCACCACTGTTATTTCCATTTTTGTCCATGTCGAGTTGGCTGTGGTGAGCTGTCCCATTCCGATTTAGTCTTGCCAACGTTCAATTGAAGCCTAATGTCCCCCATCCAGGCCTCCACAGCCTCCAGGCACTGCTAGAGGGCAGCCAAGCAGCACATGGGTCACAAAAGTTGAGATATAGATCTGATTATCATCAGCATACTGATGATACCTTAAGCCATGATGATGGATCTCGCCCAGCAGCTTCATGTAGATGCTAAAGAGGAGGGGGGAGTACAGAACCCTGCGGTACACCACAAGATAGTGTGGTGTACCCTAACCCTATCAATACCCACAGAGAAAAGAGCTGAACCAGCACAAGATTCCGCAACTGAGCCCCAGCCCTCTCCCCGCAGCTGGCCCAAAAGGATACCACACTCGATGGCATCAAAAGCCGCTGAGAGGTCAAGGAGAGCAGGGATGGATGCCCCAGCCCCATCCTGCTCTTGCCAGAGGTCATTGACAAGCACCACCAATGCCCTTTCCGTCCATAACTGGGCCTGAATCCTGGCTGAAAGGGGTCCAGATGCTCCGTTTCATCCAGGACCCTCTGGAGCTGTCAGCCCACCACCTTGTCCCCAAACTTCCTTAAAAAAGAGAAGATTGGAAATCAGACAGAAGTTGTCCCAGCCGGTAGGATCAAGCTGATGTCACAGGTTCCGACTAATGAAGCACTTCAAAGAACTTTCAGGCATGTTTCCTAAAGTTTTATTTCAGAGCTACAATTTTGCCAGTCACCATGATGGACGTGTTGATGCCAGAATCTGACTTCCTTTCGCTGGCATCAACCTTTTCGTGCTAAACCCCTCCCTTGTCTTGCAGTCACAAGTCACATTATCCAATTAGTGTGAAGGTCAAAAGTTTACTTCCTCTTTCTTTCCCCGAGCTTTTTCTCCCCCCCACTCTAAGCTGTGTATTAACCCAGTAATTACCAGACAGTTTTGCATATTGTCAAAGCAAGAATATACAGTATCTGCAGCATTGACAGCTATGGTATTTTGAGGAGGGGGGCAAATGAGGGCCTCCTTAAAGGTTTGCAGAAATGTTCCCTCCTGAAGTGGTACATCAGTGGTGGCGAACCTACGGCACTCGGAGCCCTCTCTGTGGACACCCGTGCCGTTGCCCCAGCCTCACCTCCCCCCATGACCCCCTCCTCACCAGCAACCCCACTGGAGGAGAGTCGCCCCCGAGCGTGGCCCACACGGAGCAGCACAGCCAAGGACATGGTAGGAGTAGAGCGGCCCTCATGTCGGAGGCCATTTCCCACCTGTTACAAATACGGGCCATAGAACCGGTCCCGCAAGACCAGGCAGGGCAGGGGTTCTACTCAACACTGTTTGTTGTTCCTAAGTCTTCAGGGGGTTGGAGGGCAATCCTTGATTTAAAGAAATTAAATCGTTACTTGATGTACAGGAAGTTGAAAATGCAATCATTACAGCCAGTTTTGGCCAGCATCCGGCGGGGAGACTTCCTAACATCAATAGACTTAACTGAAGCCTATCTCCATATTCCTATTCTCCCCGGGCATCGCAAATTCCTCAGATTTTGCTACAATCACCAGCACTACCAGTATAGAGCCTTACCATTCGGCCTATCCGCAGCTCCTAGAGTTTTTACAAAGGTACTGGCAGTGCTGGCAGCTCACCTCAGACAGATCCCGGTCCGTGTCCAATGTTTTTTCGATGACATTTTAATACAGCCCTCCTTCTTCCAGAGGGCCCAGTCTCGCCCTTGCAGCATAGACAAGACTCTGCCCTCACACCCCATTGTGCACAGCTGATGCTCCAGGGCGTGGGCAGAGGGCGTGGCCGCCATAGCGCTGCTGGGCTGCCTGGGCGATCTGCAGCCGGCCTTGGAGGCGGTGAGTGGTCCTGTGGGCAGGCGGGGTGGAGTACAGGGTGGGGCAGGGGCGGGGCAGGGGGTGGGGCAGGGGCGGGGCCAGTTTTGGGGCAATTGGTCTCTGAAAGGTTCGCCATCACTGTGATATATTAACCACTGCTTGAACTCACATGCTGGTCACCATCCTGGAGGCTTTTACCATCCAGGAAGAACAAAGAATGTAACTGGACCCATAAGGGGAAACTAAAGTACTTAGTACAGTGGAGAAGTTATCCAATAGCAGAAGCGAGATGGATCAAACCCCACAACACCAGAGCAAAAAGTTTAATAAACAGATTTAATGCAAAGTATCTCCAGAAACCAGGGCCCCCCTTAAGTAGGAAGCTGAGAAAGAAGAATGGCTTTACTATGTGTTTTAAGGTCCGCCCTGTCAAGTTTGAAGCATGTTTTAATAATAATAACAATAATAATAATAATAATATACAACAAAAACAACAACATAAAAACCACAGACTTAACAATTGTCGATAAGAAAGACAAAAAAGTCTGGATAGTGGACGTGGCAGTGCCTGGAGACAGCAGAATAGACGAGAAAGAACTGGAGAAGATAACAAAATACAAAGACCTACAAATAGAAATAGAAAGACTGTGGCAAAAGCAAGCAAAGGTAGTACCAATAGTAATAGGTGCTTTGGGTGCAATCCCAAAACAACTGGAGCACCACTTGACACCATTGGCATAGGTAGACCAAATGCCAAATCCAGTTGAACATCTGGTGACTGTTGCGATGTCGATAATACAATATAGTTAGTAGTAGTAGGTAGTAGGTAGTAGTTAGTAATCGTTGCGAAGGGGACCTTGGAGGTCATTATTCCGGGATCCCCTGCTCAGGCAGGAAACCCCATACCATTTAAGACAAATGGCTGTCAGTCTCCGTCTTTAAAAAACTACGGGTGTTGGGAGCACCCACAACTTCTGGGTTCAAGCGTTCCATGGTTATTATTATTTATTTATTTATGAGACTTATATACCGCTTTAAGTGCAAGCACTCTCTAAGCGGTGTACACCAGTAAGCAATGTATATCTATATTTACATTGCCCCCAACAATCTGGGTCCTACCCCGGAAGGATGGAAGGCTGAGTCAACCTTGAGCCGGTGAGATTTGAACCGCTGACCTGCTGAACACAGTCAGCTAAAGTGGCCTGCAGTACTGCACTCTAACCGCTGCGCCACCTCGGCTCTTTTAATTAATTGTTTAATTAGTAGTTAATTGTTCTGTTAAGAAATATCTCCTTAGTTCCAGGTTGCTTCTCTTCTTGATGAGTTTCCATCCGTTGCTTCTTGTCCTGCCTTCAGGCGCTTTGGAGAATAGCTTGACTCCCTCTTCTTTGGGGTAGCCACTGAGATACTGGAAGGCTGCTATCATGTCCTCCCTCATCCTTCTCTTCATTAAACTGGACATACCCAATTCCTTCCACCATTCCTTATATGTTTTATCCTCCAATCCCCTGATCCTCTTTGTTGCTCTTCTCTGTACTCTTTTTAGAGTCTCAACATCTTTTTTACATCGTGGTGACCAAAACTGGATGCCACATTTCAAATGTGGCCTTACCAAAATGGTATTAACACTTCTTCACCTGATCTTGATTCTATTCCTCTGTTAATGCAGCCCAGCACTGTGTTGGCTTTTTTGGCAGCTGCAGCACACGGCTGGCTCATATTTAAGTGATTGTCCACTAAGACTCCGAGATCCCTCACAGTTGCTACTATTGAGCAAGGTACTCCCTATACTATACCTGTACATTTGGTTTTTCTTGCCTAAATGTAGAACCTTGCTTTTTTCACCCTTGAATTTCATTTTGTTAGATAGTGCCCAGTGTTCAGGTCTGTCCAGATCCCCCCCCCCCCCCCCCCCCCCCCCCCCCCCCCTCCCCACTCCCCCCCCCCCTCCCCCCCGCCCCCCCCCCCCGCCCATCCCCCCCCCCCCCCCCACCCCCCCCCCCTCACCCCCTCCCCCCCCCCACCCCACCCCCCCCCCGCCGCCCCCCCCCCCCCCTCCTTCCCCCCCACCTCCCCAGTCCCATCCCCATTCCCCCCCCCCCCCGCCCCCCCCATCCCCCCCCCCCCCCCCCCCCCCCCCCCCATTCACCACCCCCCCTCCTCCCAACCCCCCCCCCCCCCCAACGAAATCCACCCCCCCCTCCATCCAACCCCCCCCCCCCCACCCCCTCACCATCCGCTCCCATCCCCCCCCATCCCCCCCCCCCCCCCCCCCCCCCCCCCCCTGTATCCTAAGCCTGTCTTCTGGAGTGTTGGCTATTCCTGCCAGCTTGGTGTTGTCTGCAAATTTTTTTATTATTATTATTATTAAGTAGTAAAGTTGGAAGGGACCTTGGAGGTCATCTAGTCCAACCCCCTGCTCAGGCAGGAAACCCTACACCATTTCGGACAAATGGCTGTCCAGTCTCTTCTTAAAAACTTCCAGTGTTGAAGCATTTACTGCTTCTGGAGGCAGGCTGTTTCACTGATTAATTGTTCTCACTGTCAGGACGTTTCTCCTTAGTTCTAGGTTGCTTCTCTCCTTGATTAGTTTCCACCCGTTTGATTCTTGTCCTGCCTTCAGGTCTTTGGAAAATAGCTTAATTTCCCTCCTTCTTTATGGCAAGCCCCTGGTAACTGCTATCATGTCCCCCCTTGTCCTTCTCCTTCGTTATAGTAGACATTACCAATTCTAGCAACCGTTCCTTATATGTTTTTAGCCTCCGTACCCTAATCATATTTGGTTGCCTCTTCTCTGTCTCTTTCCAGAGTCTCCAGACATCTTTTTTACATCCGTGGTTACCAAAGACGTGGATGCAGTATTCGAAGTGTGGGCCTTACCAAAGCAGTGAAGAGTGGTATTTAATACTTCACGTGATTCTTGATTCTATCCCTCTGTTAATGCAGCCGTAGCACTGTGTTGGCCTTTTTGTCAGCTGCAGCACAACTTCTGGCTCATATTTAGGTGATTGTCTATCTAGGACTCGGGTCCCTCTTCACCAGTTACTAACTATTGAGCATGGTGCCACCTATGCTGTACTTGTGCATTTGGTTTTTCTTGCCTAAATGTAAAACCTTGCTTTTTTCACCATTGAGTTCCCCATCTATCCTCTCGTCCAGATCGTTGATGAAGGTGTTGAAGAGCACTGGGCCCAGAACAGAGCCTTGGGGCACCCCACTACACACTTCCCTCCATGTAGATGCGGTTCCATTGAGGACTACACGCTGAGTCTGACAGTTATAGCTTCTCAGCTTGTCAACAAACTTGGGGGGAGGGATAGCGGACCGGAATGCAGACTTCAAAAGATCAAGAAAGCAGATCGTGAGAACCAAGGACAGTTCACCAGGTGTCTGGCCAGACCCAGAGACACTTTCTCATAACCATATTTTCCCTCCTAATTGGGCAACGTGACCTGACCAAGAAGGAGGAGGGGGAATTCTATACTTTTACTATATGGGGCTTGGGTGGGGTTTTGCCAGAGCTGATTTTGCTTGCATGCATGCCGTAAGGATGTACTCAATAAAGTTTTACATTAAGAGTTCAGAAAGCCTCAAAAATGTTTACTTGGTTGGGTTCGTCAATCAGAATCTTGACGCTGGTGATAAGTCGATTTTTCCAAGGGTGTTGCAACTTTGAAAGGTCGCTAAATGGATGGTTGTAAGTCGAGGGCTACCTGCAATCAGAAGCCCGATTTCGGTTACCCCAAACTCTGTCCCTGTCCCTTCCCGTGTGGAGTGGTCAGTCCCAGCAGCATCTCGCTGAATTCCCAGAATAGCTCAGCCATCTGGTCATCGCGGGCTTGTGGCCAGGGCACCTTCGGCCGGCAGTCCGCGAAATACTGACCACTCAGCCTCTCGATGCCCTCCTCGGTGGCGCAGAAGATGGTGGTCTGGGCGCCAGTGTTGGTATCTTGGAGGAACGGCTTGAGGATCCAAATCATCCAAGGGGGATAGAAGTGAGTCATTTCGGTGAGAACAAATCCTGTGAGAACAAAGGCTGTGAGAGCAGGGCAGGGATGGAAGGTTGCCTGGATTTTTTTTTTGGGGGGGGGAGGTCCCATATTGATGACCAAGAATTAGGGGACAGTATTAATTGTGAATACATATAGATGGGTTCTCTCTCTTTGGTCACTTGTAATCCTGGACGCAGGGTCAGGAAAGGACAGCAAGGACAACACCCAATGTCCTAACCCACCCAAGAACGTACGATATCTTTAGGGAACACTCAAATGGGAACATGTGTAGCTGCTTCTGCTTTCTCCCTTCTTATCTACAGTGTGCCAGACTTAACTGGGTGCAATCTTTATTTTATGTGTGTCAGCTTTGCTGGATGGGTTGCTTATGTAATTATACAGAATAAATACAAGGATTTCTTATCATTCGTGGCTCCCCTCATTTAGAGGGGTCCGTCTCTATTCAGCTGAATAAAAACGTAAAACTTAAAAAGGCGCTTTCTTTAACTAGCAAAACCTCAGAACCTGCATATCAATACGAACCCTTCACACATCACCTGTTTCCCCAAGGAATCATGGGAGATTTGGGCAACAGTGCTAGAAGTGAGTGGCAGTTATGGAGACGAGGAGGAGGAGGATAAGGAGGAAAGGGAGGGGGAAGGATGGGAGGAACAGAAAAAGCATAAGGAGGAGGACAAAGAGAAGCAAGAGACTGGGAAAAGCCTCATCCCTGCGTTAGGCAGGAGGTTAGACTAGAAGACCTCCAAGGGTCCTTCCTACTCTAAGATTCTTGGATTCTATTAGCTCCTGGACCCAGGAGGGTGAGAGACGTCTCCCTCCACAGCTGAGCCCAATGGAGGAAACTCTCGGGGTGGCTCTGCAGAGGGGGTCAAGGGAGCCCCCAATAGGAGAGAAATGCCCGGTGGAGCCCCAGATGGACCTGGGGGAGGTGTCTCCATATGGGGCTTCTTGGAGCCAGACTTTCACTCACCTGGATGAACCGCATAGCAGGTGACGTTGGTTCCTTCCAGCCGATTGGCCAACTCTCGCGTGTGGAGAATGTTGGCTAGTTTGCTGTCGTGGTACGAATTTATGACCTGCCACAACCCCTTTCCTGGCTTGTGGATGGTCTGAAAGTCAATCTTCCCAACGCAATGCATAATCGAGGCCAAGATTATGACCTGGCTCGGGGCACAGCGCTTCAGCCGGTCCAGGAGTAGGTGGGTCAGCAGGAAGTGGGCCAGGTGGTTGACCTGGAAGGCCTCATCAAAGCCATCAATGGTATGACCAGCTGTCATGACCCCTGCCAGAAAAATAATTACAGGTAGTCTTCACCTTACAACAGGTAACTTTGTGATCATTCAAGGTTATGATGGATGTAATTACCAAATGGCAATTACGAGCCGGTTCCAAAGCTCCAGTGGCTCCCCCTTGTGACCACATGATCGCCTTCTGGGTGCTTGACGACCAGCCTGTCCTTGGCAACATGTCAAGTGACCGTGATTTAGGACATTTTTGCCAAAAAAGACATTTACTTGCAGTTTTCAGCAAAAACACTTATAGTGAACAATTGGTTTGCTAAACAACCGCTTCAAAAAAGGGGTGACCTGCTTTACAACCATCACAACTTACAACCATAATTGGCAGGCTCCGTCATGGTCATAAGTCAAGGATTTCATGTAAAGTATCCAGTTTGGACACTTGTAAAAATAATAATAAAAGCAGGATACCAAAAACAAACAACTAAAAATAGGAAGGTGTGTTTGATCTGTTCACCGCTTTGAGTTACTTGTAAAAATAATAATAAAGGTGGGATACCAAAAATGAGGAACTGCAAAGAGGAGAGAGCTGCTTCTGAAGTTACGGCCAAACCCCCGAAGGAAGAGAAATCCCGGAGACCCCCACAATATTCCCCCTTCCTTGCCCTGATACCCTGGGAGGGGGGGTCTGCTCTGCACCCACCAGCATTGTTGATGAGGATGTCCAGACGGGGCTCCGTCTGGACATAAATCTGTCTTTACACAAAGGGGAAAAACAGACCAACGTATCAAAAATAGTGCCATAAAAAACAGAATAGAAACACAAATTAAGATAGGCAAGAAAATGGTAAGTGAGCCTCTGTCCGGCCTAGACGAGTTCAAATCACCAGGACCAGATGGACTACACCCCAAGGTCCTCAAGGAACTGGAAGATGTGATCTCAGAACCACTGAACTATATTTTTCAAAGATCCTGCAGCACTGGGAAACTACCAGAGGACTGGAAAAGAGCTGATGTAGTTCCCATCTTCAAAAAAGGAAAAAAAAAGGACCCAGGAAATTACAGACCTATCAGCCTGACTTCAATACCTGGGAAGATTCAGGAAAAGATAATCACCTACAGGCAAACAAAGTCATTACTCAAAGCCAACGCGAGTGTGTCAAAAACAGATCATGCCAGACAAATCTTATTGCATTCTTTGACCAAGTGACAAAATTAGTGGACCAGTGGAATGCTGTGGATATAATTTACTTGGACTTCAGTAAGGCATTTGACAAAGTAGACCACAACCTACTACTTGATAAGATAGAAAAATGCGGGTTAGACCGCATCACCACCAGATGGATCCGTAGCTGTCTGACCAGCCTTACTCAACATGTGGTCCTCAATGGAACCGCATCTACATGGAGGAAAGTGTGTAGTGGGGTGTCCCAGGGCTCTGTTCTGGGCCCAGTGCTCTTCAACATCTTCATCAACGATCTGGACAAGGGGATAGATGGGGAACTCATCAAATTTGCAGACGACACCAAGCTGGCAGGAATAGCCAACACTCCAGAAGACAGGCTTAGAATACAGGAGGATCTGGACAGACTCGAACACTGGGCGCTATCTAACAAAATGAAATTCAATGGTGAAAAAAGCAAAGTTCTACATTTAGGCAAGAAAAACCAAATGTACAGGTATAGTATAGGGGGTACCTTGTTCAATAGTAGTTACTGTGAGAGGGACCTTGGAGTCTTAGTGGACAATCATTTAAATATGAGCCAGCAGTGTACTGCAGCTGCCAAAAAAGCCAACATAGTGCTAGGCTGCATTGACAGAGGGATAGAATCAAGATCACGTGAAGTATTAATACCACTTTACAATGGTAAGGCCACACTTGGAATACTGCATCCAGTTTTGGTCACCACGATGTAAAAAAGATGTTGAGACTCTAGAAAGAGTACAGAGAAGAGCAACAAAGATGATTAGTGGACTGGAGGCTAAAACATATAAGGAACGGTTGCGAGAATTGGGTATGTCTAGTTTAACGAAGAGAAGGACAAGGGGGGACATGATAGCAGTATTCCAATATCTCAGGGGCTGCCCCAAAGAAGAGGGAGTCAAGCTATCCTCCAAAGCGCCTGAAGGCAGGACAAGAAGCAACGGATGGAAACTAATCAAGGAGAGAAGCAACCTAGAACTAAGGAGAAACTTCCTGACAGTGAGAACAATTAACCAGTGGAACAACCTGCCTCCAGAATCGGTGAATGCTCCAACACTGGAAGTTTTTAAGAAGAGACTGGACAGCCATTTGTCTGAAATGGTATAGGGTTTCCTGCCTTAGCAGGGGGTTGGACTAGATGACCTCCAAGGTCCCTTCCAACTTTATTATTATCATTCATCGCACAGTCAGCCAGATGTTCAGACTGGATTTGGCATTTTGTCTACCTATCGAGTCCTTACCCAGGACCTGGGATAGGCAGATGTGGATGTTTGATGGTATTACAGGTATCGTCGCAGGATGGAAGCAGTTCCTAATAAGGCCGCCTTTTGCAATTGACTAATATCAAATTTGTCAATGCCAATGGTGTTCAAGTGGTGCTCCAGTTGTTTTGGGATTGCGCCCAAGGAGCCTATGACTATTGGTACTACCCTTGCTTGCTTTTGCCACAGTCTTTCTATTTCTATTTGTAGGTCTTTGTATTTTGTTATCTTCTCCAGTTCTTTCTCTTCTATTCTTCTATCTCCAGGCACTGCAACGTCCACTATCCAGACTTTTTTGTCTTTCTTATCGACAATTGTTAAGTCTGGGGTGTTATGTTGCAGGTGCTTGTCTGTTTGAATTCTGAAGTCCCTGAGCAGTTTAATTTTATCATTTTCTATGACTTTCTCTATTTTATGATCCCACCAGTTTTTGCTTACAGGCAAATTATATTTTTTGCAGATCTTCCAATGCACCATTGTTGCTACTTTGTCATGCCGCTGCTTGTAATCAGTCTGTGCAATCTTCTTGCAACAGCTTACCAAGTGGTCCACTGTTTCTTTAGCTTCTTTGCATAGACAGCACTTACTGTCTGTTGCTGTTTTCTCAATTTTGACTTTATATGCATTTGTTCTTAAGGCTTGGTCTTGTGCAGCCAGAATTAGTCCCTCGGTCTCTTTCTTCAATTTTCCTGCTCTTAGCCATTGCCAGGTTTTATTATTATCTGCTTTCCCAGCTATTTTTTCATGTATTGGCCATGTAGTGCTTTGTCTTCCCATGCCTCTATTCTGTTCTTCATTTGGTCTTTCTTGTAGGCCAGTTTGGTCTCTCCAGTAGTTAGTAAGCCTTCCTGATATACTAATTTCAGTGCATCTTCATCATTGTTCTTCAGATATTCTTCCAAAGTCATTTTTTCTTCTTCAACCATCTGATGTACTTGTAGCATTCCACGCCCACCTATTTGCCTTGGTAGATAAAGTCTATCAATGTCACTGCGTGGATGAAGGGCATGATTCATTGTCATTATTTTTCTGGTCTGCCTATCCATTGCTTTTAGTTCTGCTTGAGTCCAGTCCACTATTCCAGCTGTGTACCTAATGACTGGGATTGCCCAGGTGTTGATTGCCTTTATGGTATTTCCTCCATTGAGTTTGGATTTTAAGATCTTCTTCACTCTCTTGATGTATTCACCTCTAATCTTTTTCTTGACTTCAGTGTGCTTGATGTTGTCAGCTTGAAGGATACCCAAGTATTTGTAGTATTCTTCCTCCCCTTAGCAGGGGGTTGGACTAGATGACCTCCAAGGTCCCTTCCAACTTTATTATTATTATTATTATTATTATTATTATTATTATTATGTTGCCCCTGTTTCTTCTTTTCTCTAGACTAGCCACACCCAAGTCCTGTAACTGTTCTTCGTATGCTTTAGTCTCCAGGCCTTTGATTATTTTACTTGCTCTTCTCTGAACTTTTATATATATATATAAAAGTGTCATATATATCTCCTCTTCCAATTCAGCATTTAGATATGCAATGGAGATATCATAGTGATATATGACATAATCACGTGCAGCAACTAAAGCTATTGCTAGCCTTATTGTTTCACTCTTAACTGTTGGTGCAAACACCTCATCGTAATGAACATTTTTTCTTTGTGTGAATGCCTATGCTACCAGTCTTGCCTTGTATTGCAGTTCATTATTTTGTAACACCTTCTTTTTATATACCCACTTACATCCCACAGCCTGTTTTCCTTCTGGTAATCTCATGGGCATATCCATGATGCATATCCATAGATTCCATTTCCCTGTCCAGGGCTTCTTTCCATTTTTCTTGTTCTGTTTTCGGTAAGGACATCATTTCTTGATGATTGCAAGGTTCAAAACATACACTACATACTCTAACCTCACTTGCCTTGTATCTATTAGGAGGTACTCCTTTATTAATTCGTTCCAATCGCCTGGTAACACCTGTTCCTGTGCTTCTGTGTCTTCACTTTTCATGTCAGTTCTCTCCTCCTTTATGTTTACAGTTTCTGATCTGTTACCCATTTTCTCCGATGATGGGTCTTCTGTAGCTTCTCCTCCGCGAGATCTATTACTATCTGATGGAATAAACACCTTTTTTTTTTTTTTGGCATGTACCCTATCCCAATTACTATGCTCTGCAAAGCTGGCAGAATGTGAAATCACAACTTTCTGCGTTCCATCAGTAAACCTATAGTCCAGTGGTGGCAAACCTATGGCACGAGTGCCAGAGGTGGCACTCAGAGCCCTCTCTGTGGGCACGCACGCTGTCGCCCCAGCCCTGCCTGCCCCCACAGCCCCCTCATCAGCAGCCCCCCGGAGGAGAGTCGCCCCCCGGGCGTAGAGCAGCTCAGCCAAGCACATGGCAACTGGGCAGTAGGGACAAGACTCCGGCTTTGCATCCCGTCATGCGCAGATGATGCTGTGGGGCGCGGATGGAGGGTGTGTCCATCATGGCGCTGCAGGGCCACCTGAGCGATCTGCGGTGGGCCGTGGAGGGGGTGGGTGGCCCAGCAGGTGGGGTGGGAGTGGGGGCAGGGTTGGAACAGGCAGGGCAGAGCGATGGGGGTGATGGGGTGGGGCGGTTTTTGGGCACTCGGTCTCTAAAAGTTTCGCCAACACTGCTACAGTCCCTGTATCTTCGCTCCTATCCTATAAACCTCAGTTTTCTGGTCTTCTTCTGTTCTTTCTTTCTAGTGCTGTTAGGATTATGTATCCAGGCATAACTACCAAAAGTTCTTAGGTGGTATAACAAAAAATATGGAGTTTCATTCAAAGGAGAATTCCACAATCTATTTATTAAATAGTTAGCCATTTTTATGGCTTGTCCCCAGTACCCTCTACTCATGCCTGCATCTGTAAGTAGTGAGTCCTTCATTGTCTGTAATATGCCATTCTCCTTTCATCTACTCCATTTTCAGCTGGTGTGTATGGGTTTGTTTGTCTGTGTCTAACACCTAGACTCCTAAGCCAACGTTGAAAATTGTCGGGACATAAATTCTGCTCCCGTCTGTCTGCAATTGGCATACTTTACTGCCATATCTGCATTACACAAATGTCACCCATTGTTTAAATTGTTGCAATACCTGTTTTGTGTTGGAGTAAATAACAAAATCCATATCTGGTATAATCATCTACAATTACCAGAGCATACCTCGCTCCTCCAATCGATGATGCCATAGGACCTATTAAATCAGCGTGTACTAACTGGAAAACCTTGTTTGTTCTTCTTAAGCTTTTCTTGCTAACAGGATAAACCTTAGGTTTTGACTCCTTACACACGGCACAATCTAGGTACGCATCACAGTTCTTCACTTTCAGTCCTTCTGCTGTTTCTTGGCATTTTCTGTAGCACTCTAAAGCTGGCATGACCTAATCTCCTATGCATTAGATGCACACAATTATCATGTGTGGGTGTGTTTGTCAGAGTACTTGCACAAACATCCTTCTGTTCTCCTAATATACATAAACCATTCTGTCCAATGCCCCGTGCACAAATCCTCCCATCTTTATTGATAGTATATTGCCCTCTAGCAAACATTACTTCATATTCCTTGCTATCTGGACATGCAACACTTAGTAAATTATGGTTATATCTGGCACATATAATACCTTTTTCAATGTTACCCCTAGTTCAATTACATATACATTTCCTGACCGTTGTCCATTAGCCAGGATGACAAAATCCTGGTTAGTTAGTCTTAAACCAATACATGCATGTAAGTTTGCTGCAACATGCTGGTTTGCCCCTCTGTCTAGTAGCCACTCGTTGCGTGTGTTTTTCTTCATTGCTGCCTGGGTAAATAATATCCCATCTTTGGTTGGTTGTGTCGTTTTATCTCCTTGTCTTGCTGTACCTCAGTTTTTCCTCTCTGGACAGCGTCTTTGGAGATGTTACGTTGAACCACACTTGTAGCAATAGCAAGTTTTTACAATGAGGGAGAAAAAAAGGTTTGTGTGGGGAAGCAGTTCCTGTCTGCATATTTGTCTTTTTTAAAGAACAGGAACTGGGTAAAATTTCCTGACTGGGAGAATAATTAATCAGTGGGATGATTGTCTCCAGAAGTTGCGGGTGAGTCATTATTGGAGGTTTTTAAAGAGGAAACTGGACAACCATTTGTCTAAAACAGTGGTTCTCAACCTTTTTAATGTCGCGACCCCCAACCGGTCGTAAGTCGAGGACTACTCAACCGGTCGTAAGTCGAGGACTACTCAACTGGTGCAGCACCGTTTGCAGAATGGGACTTTTGGTGGGCTCAGCAGGGCAGAGACAGCCTGGACAATTCCTATTGGCTTTGGAAAGCCAGTAGAATTAGACTCTATTCAAGAGAGTCTATTCTATTGGCTTTCAAAAAGCCAATAGAATACAAGGGAGTAGCACAGCTAAGGAAAAGGGGGAAAAAATGGCAGACTGCATTGTTTGGCGACCCCCGTGAAATGGTCATTCGACCCCAAATGGGGTCCCGACCCACAGGTGGAGAACCACTGCTCTAAAATGAAGAGCTTCTTGCTTCAGAGAAGGGGTTGGACTAGAGAATCTCTAAGGTCCCATCCTGATAATTCTGTTTTTGTATATGTGTCAGGCTTCAGTGATTTTCCTTTTATTATAGCCTGGATTTATCCTTAATAATGCCTTTGAGGGCATTCTAGACAAAGGACCAATCCTGTGAAGTTTTATTTAACATCTGTTAAAGTATGTGTCTTTGGGACTCCTTGCTACTCCAAAAGTGGGGATTAGATGCTGCTTAATGTGTCTGCTCAATTTCTTTTCCTTTTCCTGTTGTCAAGGGAAACGTTTATGGAGAACCAGTTTGGTTTCGTGGTTATGGCCACACGTTACAAGAATGGAGAACTGTGAGTTCAAATATATATATATGGAACGGTTGCTGGAATTGGGTATGTCCAGTTTAAAGAAGAGAAGGACGAGGGGGGACAGGATAGCAGTGTTCCAATATCTCAGGGGCTGCCATAAAGAAGAGGGAATTAAGCTTCTTTCCAAAGCGCCTGAAGGCAGGATAAGAAGCAACGGATGGAAACTAATCAAGGAGAGAAGCAACCTGGAACTAAGGAGAAACTTCCTGACAGTTAGAACAATTAACCAGTGGAACAACCTGCCTCCAGAAGCGGTGAATGCTCCAACATTGGAAGTTCTTAAGAAGAGACTGGACAGCCATTTGTCTGAAATGG
The DNA here is from genome assembly GCF_016545835.1 of Crotalus tigris. Lineage (NCBI taxonomy): Eukaryota > Metazoa > Chordata > Lepidosauria > Squamata > Viperidae > Crotalus > Crotalus tigris. The sequence continues at coordinate 17,995 of NW_024098306.1, read as the reverse complement.
TATAGGGTTTCCTGCCTGAGCAGGGGGTTGGACTAGAAGACCTCCAAGGTCCCTTCCAACTTTATTATTATTATTATTAAATGCTGCTTTTTCCCATGAGGGCCGGCTGAGTGATATGATGATGATGATGATGATGACGACAACAACAATAATAGTTGAGAGGGACTTTGGAGGTCATCTAGTCCAACCCCCTGCTCAGGCAGGAAACCTTATACCCTTTCAGACAAATGGCAGTCCAGTCTCTTCTTAAAAACTTTCCAGTGTTGGAGCATTCACCGCTTCTGGAGGCAGGTTGTTCCACTGGTTAATTGATTAATTCTGATTAATTCCACTGAGTGATTTTGGGCTGGTCATTTTTCAACTCTGCCCGAGGAGGGAGGCTTCAGCAAGCCACTTCTGTAAATGTTATGGCATTTTTCCTCCTGTTTTATGCTTTGAGGGCTGTTTTTGTTCTCTGAAAGCAAAAGTTTAGCATAAACTATGGTATTCTTACGCTGCCAGGTTTGATGGTGCAGGAGAGGGAGAGGCAATTGTTTGGGCCCTATCGACAAAATGAAATTTAATGTGGAGAGAAGCAAGGTTTTACACCTAGGTGGGGAAAAGCAAAGATACAAATACAAATTAGACAAAACCCGGCTCAAACACAGCCCCTGTGAGAGGGACCTGGGGGTCCTGGTGGACGATCCCTTGACCGTGAGCCAGCCGTGAGCAGCAGCAGCCAAAAAAGCTAACACAATCCTGGGTTGTATAAACAGAGGCACAGAATCAAGATCACGTGAAGTATGAATACCGCTTTACAAAGTTTTAGAATTAGAATAATAGAGTTTTAAGGGACTTTCTAGGTCATCTAGTCCAACCTCACCTTGATTTTCTTTCGTACAAGAAGGATCACAATGGGCGACTTTGGGCAGATAACCAGGAGACGGTGAGTTCTAGTCCTGCCTTAGGCATGAAAGCCAACTGGGTGACTTTGGGCCAATCACCAGGAGATGGTAAGTTCTAGTCCTGCCTTAGGCATCAAAGCCAGCTGGTTGACTTTGGGCCAATCACCAGGAGACGGTGAGTTCTAGTCCTGCCTTAGGCATGAAAGTTGGTTGAGTTACTCCTCCGTCTGGCTTGCAGGGCTGAACTGCCCCCAAAGCCTTCATGGTTTCTTCTCTGAATTGCTCCTGGCTTCTCTCCATCCTGGGGGGGGGGGGGAACTAGAGCTTTGGTGGGGGGGGGGGGCAAAGCAGAACCGGAGATTAAGAAAAGGGACGCCTGTCTCCATCCAACTGAGCCTGCAAGAGCCTGGAAAGCTGGTTTCCATCCACCTCCTATCCCAACCAGCCAGCAACATCGTCTGTCTAGTCTAGCAAAGGGAAGCAGTAGACTGACATGAGAGCCCTCTTCCAATAATTGGGGGGCTGCCATAGAGAAAGGGGGGGTGTCAACCTGTTCTCCAAAGCGCCCGAAGGCAGGACGAGAAGCAACGGATGGAAACTCATCAAAGAAAGAAGCAACCTGCAATTAAAGAGAAATATGCTGGCATTTAGAACAATTAACCAGTGGAACAACCAGCCTCCAGAAGTTGTGGCTGCCTCCTGATATACTAATTTCAGTGCATCTTCATCATTGTTCTTCAGATATTCTTCCAAAGCCTTTTTTTTCTTCTTCAACCATCTGATGTACTTGTAGCATTCCACGCCCACCTATTTGCCTTGGTAGATAAAGTCTGACAATGTCACTGAGTGGATGAAGGGCATGATTCATTGTCATTATTTTTCTGGTCTGCCTATCCATTGCTTTTAGTTCTGCTTGAGTCCAGTCCACTATTCCAGCTGTGCACCTAATGACTGGAATTGCCCAGGTGTTAATTGCCTTTATGGTATTTCCTCCATTGAGTTTGGACTTTAAGATCTTCTTCACTCTCTTGATGTATTCACCTCTAATCTTTTTCTTGACTTCAGTGTGCTTGATGTTGTCAGATTGAAGGATACCCAAGTATTATTATTATTATCATGGATCATTGCACAGTCAGCCGGATGTTCAGACTGGATTTGGCATTTTGTCTACCTATCGAGTCCTTACCCAGGACCTGGGATAGGCAGATGTGGATGTTTGATGGTATTACAGATATCTCACAGGATGGAAGCAGTTCCTAGTAAGGCCGCCTTTTGCAATTGACTAATAGCGAATTTGTCAATGCTGATGGTGTTCAAGTGGTGCTCCAGTTGTTTTGGGATTGCACCCAAGGAGCCTATGACTATTGGTACTACCCTTGCTTGCTTTTGCCACAGTCTTTCTATTTCTATTTGTAGGTCTTTGTATTTTGTGATCTTCTCCAGTTCTTTCTCTTCTATTCTGCTGTCTCCAGGCATTGCCACGTCCACTATCCAGACTTTCTTGTCTTTGTTATCGACAAAAAAAGCCCCCAAAGCCTCCTTGGATTCTTCTCTGAACCGATCAAGGAGAAAAGCAATCTGGAACTAAGGAGGAATTTCCTGACAGTGAGAAAAATGAACCAGTGGAACAACCTGCCTCCAGGAGTTGTGGCTGCTTCATCGCTGGAGGTTTTTAAGAAGAGATTGGACAGTCAAGAGTCTCCTGCTTGAGCAGGGGGTTGGACTAGAAGCCCTCCAGGGCCCCTTCCGACTCTGTGATTCCGTTCGCCCTCCCGAAGTCTGGCTACCCCTGGCTGGATCAGGAACGGGACTTGGGCTCAGAACTTTCTCCCCCGCGCCCCTCCGGCCAGTGTCCGGCTCTTCCCCGTCCCCCCCTCTCGGCCTCGGAAAGGGGGGGGGTCTCAAGGTGCGAGGCAGCCCCGGCGACGGCTGGTCTCTGGGGACCCTCCCGGTTCCCCCCCTCCCCTTTGGGTTCTCCCCTGCTTTGTTCCAAAGGGGCTTTTTGGACCGGACTTTCTTGGGTTTCCTCAATGCCAACGCCCCCCACCCCAGCCTCGACGCCCCCCCCGCCACGGATGGGAGCGCAGCGGCCCCCGGAGCTACCTGTGATGAGAACCGTCTTGCCCCGCAGGCTGACCGCGTTCCGGCACCGCGTGGCCGCCGCGAAGTTGTAGTAGAGCAGCGCGCAGAGCCCCAGCAGGAGCGCCGCGCCCCCCGCCAGCATCGCCAGCGCCTCCATGGCCCGCTCGCCCGCTCGCCCGGCCCCGCTACCTTTCCCCGCAGCCCGGGTGTTATGTCCCGAGCCTTGCAAACGGCTCGGGCGTTTGCAGGCAGTCCCGGGCAGGTGCAAAGCTGCCCGGGACCAGACAGGCTGTCGCCAGCGCCGTGCGCATGCGCGGGTGCTGGCGCGGGAAAAGTAACCCATTTACCCGGGAGTTGCCTATATAAGAGGCTGTGAGGCGTTTGGGCTGAGCTGAAGCCATCTTCCTGTAAGCTGAACGCTGAATAAAAGAACTGAGAACTCCAGCTGCTTCTCGTGTCTGTTTTCCCGCCAAGGACGCAACACTGGCGACGAAGGTGGGATGCCTTGCACTACCTGGAAAGGAAAAAGTGTAAGCTTACCCAAGGAGTCCTGAGCGGCGGAAGAGGAACGGTGTTGACTCAGCAGCTGCCCGCCAATCCAGTGCGCATTCGGGGGTAGGCTGGCTGATAGACCCGTCTCCTGAAGATCCGAAGATGGCGAAAATCGGAAGGCTTGCGGAATTCGACGTCTCACATCCAGAGCGGTGGGAGTCCTACGTATCCAGAATGGAGAACTACTTCAAGGCAAACCAAGTGAGGGAAGATAGCTTGAAGGCTGCCACCCTGCTTTGCGCTTGCGGCCAAGACGCCTTCGAAATCGCAGAAAACCTTGCAGCACCTGTTCCAGTAGAGTCTGTAAGCTACGCAGACCTGAAGAAGCTGCTGAAGGAGCACTTCCACCCCAAGGTGTCCGTTATCTCATGGCGCCACACCTTCGAACAGAGGGATCAACGGTCCGGTGAGTCAGCCAAGGAATACATCGCCGCGTTACGGAAGGCCGCCAAGCCCTGCGAGTTCAAGGACCTCGAGGAACGACTGAGGGACCGATTCGTGTGCGGGTTGAGGCATCGAGAGCTACAACAGAGACTTTTCGCTAAGGAAGAATTATCCTTCCAAGACGCTTTAAGGGAAGCCACCGCGGAAGAAGCAGCAGGCGGCGCCGTCAAGAACATGCGGCCGATCAGAAGCAGTGCAGAGGGTGCGTCCGTGCACCAAGAAGACGTCCGACGAAACTCCGAGGAGGATCCGGACGAAGACGTCGACCGTCTACACCCCGCGAAGGGAGAAAATCAGAAGGAAAGCTCTTCAGCTCCGCTCAAGTGCATCGGCTGTGGAGGTCGCCACAGGAGAACCGACTGCAAGTTCCGCTCCGCTACCTGCCGGGCATGCGGCAACTAGGGCACATTGCAGCTGTGTGTCTGGGCCGACGAAAGGCACAACCTCAAGAAGAACGCCTGAAGGGTACCAGAGTCCCCAGCCAGAATAGGGTAGGTTTTTGCGCTTCGCGTAGAAACATTTGTAGGACAGGCACACACAAGCCCATGAAGAAAAAGCTGTCACTCAACGTGAAGCTACAAGGGGTTCCATTATCTATGGAACTAGACACAGGGTCTGCCCTTTCCATCATTTCATTGCATACATTTAGGAAGATTTGTTCCAGTAGTGGGACTAAGGCCAAGTTAAGGCCTTCTGATATTGTATTAACTGATTTTCAGAACTCAAGAGTGTGTGTTAAGGGGGAGGCCACCCTTAACGTGCAATACAAGAGTTTTGAAGGTCCACTAGACTTGTTAGTAGTAGGGGGTGAAAGAACGAGTCTCATAGGACTCGAGTGGTTTGAGGCCCTGGGGATACACGTCACAGGACTCAACAGCTTACAAACACTCGACCTACAGGAAGTCTGCAAGGAATTTGCAGATGTTTTCAGCCCCCAGCTGGGCACATTCAAAGGACCACCTGTGTCCTTAAAGCTAGACCCCACTGTCACTCCCATTAGGATTAAAGCAAGAAGGGTCCCTTTTGCTTTAAAAAGTAAGATTGACACTGAATTAGACAAACTAATCCAACAAGGAATCCTAGAACCTGTTGATTCCAGCCCATGGGAGACCCCCATTGTCACGCCTCTAAAGGCAAATGGGGACATTCGCATTTGTGCTGATTACAAATGCACACTCAATAAGGCATTGCAGCAACATGCCTATCCTGTTCCTGTGGTCAGTCACATCCTGGCCTCTCTCAAGGGGGGGCGTGTTTTTGCAAAGCTTGACCTAGCTCAAGCATATCAACAGCTGCCTGTTGATAATGATGCTGCCATAGCTCAGACTATTGTGACCCACAGGGGAGCCTTTAAGGTAAAAAGGCTGCAGTTTGGAGTGAATGTCGCTCCTGGGATTTTCCAAAGCGTAATGGAAAACACACTACGAGGTATACCAGGGGTCTGCCCCTACTTTGACGATGTCTTGATTGCAGGAGACTCCACACACATTCTAGCTGAAAGGCTTAGGGCTGTCCTGTTAAGATTCAGGAAATCAGGCCTTAAGCTCAGAAAAGACAAATGCAAGATTGGGGTGCCTTCTACTGAATTTCTGGGATTCAAAATTGATGCTGCTGGGATTCATCCTGCTGAATCCAAACTAACTGCTATTTTAGAAGCACCCAGGCCAAAGTCTAAGGCCGAACTTCAGGCCTTCTTAGGCCTCCTGAATTTCTACAATTCTTTTCTTCCACATAAAGCTAGTGTAGCTGAGCCTCTTCACAGGCTACTAGACAAACAAGCTGTGTGGCTGTGGTCACAAGCACATGAGGCTTGCTTTAAAGAAGTCAAGGCCTTGCTCACTTCTAACAGTGTTCTTGCACATTTCAACGAGTCTCTCCCTGTGTGCATCGCTTGTGATGCATCCCCCTACGGGTTGGAGCTGTCCTGAGTCACCTCAGGTCTGATGGAACTCAGGTTCCTATTGCATACTACTCCAGAACATTGTCTTCTGCCGAGCGCAACTACGCTCAGATAGACAGGGAGGCTCTGGCTGTTGTTGCTGGAATTAAAAAATTCCACGATTTTCTATATGGCAGGCATTTCACGGTCTTCACTGACCATAAGCCTCTGCTGGGACTGTTTACCACACGTAAGCAGACTCCCCACATCATTTCCCCTAGAATGCTTAGGTGGTCTATTTTTTTGTCTGCATATGATTTTTCATTACTCCACAAGCCTGGGAAAGAAATGGCCATGCTGATGGCCTCAGTAGGTTGCCTCTGCCAGTAGTAGAAGCTGACCCCGCGCCAGCTGTCAACATTCTATCAATCCAAGCCTTGCCCGAGCTTCCTCTTAGTGCCAGGGATGTTACCGCTGAAACAGGTACAGATCACACACTTTCACGTGTCCGCTCCTGGGTCCTGTCCGGGTGGCCTGAGCACTGCCCTATTCCTGAGTTTCAGAGTTTCTGGTCCAAAAGGAACGAATTGTCCCTTTCTCAGGGTTGTTTGCTTTGGGGAAACAGAGTTGTCATTCCCACCTCAATGAGGACTAGGGTCTTAGAATCCCTCCACGAGGGTCATCCTGGCATTGTTCGTATGAAGGCTCTTGCACGCAGCCACTTGTGGTGGCCTGCTTTAGATAAAGATATTGAGGCTAAGGTACACGCATGCCACATGTGCCAACGATCTCGCCCAGAGATGCCCCAAGCTCCTGTGCATAAATGGGAGGAAACACAGTCCCCATGGTCTAGGGTGCACATTGACTACGCTGGGCCCTTTCAGGGCCAGTTCTTCTTGGTCCTTGTTGACAGCCATTCAAAATGGCTTGAGGTTGTGCCTGTCTCGTCCACCACCACTGCAAAGACTATTCAGGTACTGAGGGGGATTTTTGCTGCACACGGGCTGCCAGATGTCATTGTGTCTGACAACGGCCCTCAATTCACCTCCTCCGAATTCCAAGCTTTCTTACAGGCAAACCTGATTCGTCATGCCACATCTGCGCCTTTTCACCCATCCACCAACGGTATGGCTGAACGCATGGTGCGCATCGCAAAGGACGCCTTGAAGAGACTCACCTACGGGGACTGGCATCACAGGTTGGCTGACTTTCTCCTTTCTTATCGCACCACACCGTCCACTTCTACAGGGAGAAGTCCAGCTGAACTTCGTTGGGGGCGCCAACTTACTACTAGACTTGACCGGTTGCATCCGGACAGACTGCCTTCATCTACCTCACATCCTAGGGCACCTAGACAACTACTTGTGGGTGCCCCGGTTTGGGCTCGCAATTACGGGCCTGGTCATACATGGGTCCCCGCTTCTGTGTCCAGGATCACAGGTCCTCTCTCCTACGAGGTTGCCCTGGACAACGGTCGTGTCCTGCGTCGGCACATCGACCAACTCCGCTCTAGGCGGGACTTTTCTGCTGAAACTCCTGGGTCTTTTCCAGGGGGGGAGGGGGACCCTTTGGAGCAAAGGGAAGGGCAAGAGCTACTGCCCATCGCCACTGAGGGAGCCACAAACGGCTCGTCCCAAGGTTCTGCAATTGCTCCGAAAAGGAAGTCTTGGAGCTTACCCACACAACAGGCACTCACGCCTACTCCAGCCAGGGAGTTACCCCGGGGGCATACTCACTTTCCACACACAGCACACAGCACTCCAGCAACGGAGGATACCCGGGGGCATCCCAACAAATCATTCCCCGCAAGAGAGCTGGCACACAATGCCCAAGGTTGGCCTGACCTTACCCCAAATCCTACAGGGGGTCAAACATACACAGAGCTAGTCGAGGAACCAAGTCCCGACTACAACACCCCTAGCACAAATCAGGGGACACCTGAGTTTTGGGAGAGTACAGAAACCCACACGAGCCCAAACACAGAATGGGGTTCAGGGAATAGACAGCCTCCTGACAGGTCTTGGACTGACCTAGGGGGTTCTACAGAGACGCCCAGCAGTGGCTATCACTTCAAGGGGCCTGAGGGTCTACAGCTAGGTAGGACAACCAGGTCACAAAGCAACAGAAGCCCTGGCCTGACGAGCCCGGTGGGCAAGCAAGCAGGCCAGGCATCGGGGCACAGTCCTTGGAAGACACCAGGGCACAGTAGAGAGAACAGGCTCATGCCTCCCTCCAGTCAGGGGACTTATGCCAGTAACCCAGAGCTAAGAAGGTCACAGAGAGCAAAGAAATCTCCTAAGTACCTAGAAGATTACATAACATTGTTGGCAAGACAGAAGCCAGTAAACAGTGGGAACACTGGGGAGCAAATTGTCGTGTAAAATAAATGTTGTATGTTGATAGTAGTTTTAGCCCGGGGGAAAGGGGTGTTATGTCCCGAGCCTTGCAAACGGCTCGGGCGTTTGCAGGCAGTCCCGGGCAGGTGCAAAGCTGCCCGGGACCAGACAGGCTGTCGCCAGCGCCGTGCGCATGCGCGGGTGCTGGCGCGGGAAAAGTAACCCATTTACCCGGGAGTTGCCTATATAAGAGGCTGTGAGGCGTTTGGGCTGAGCTGAAGCCATCTTCCTGTAAGCTGAACGCTGAATAAAAGAACCTGAGAACTCCAGCTGTTTCTCGTGTCTGTTTTCCCGCCAAGGACGCAACACCGGGAGCGCTTGGTTTTTACCGGGACGGTCGCCGCCCTAGGCCCGCCTCCCGTCCCTCCCCGCGTGGGAAAGCCAGCCTCTCGCCCACCCCTCCTCCCCTGCACCCAGGTAGGCAGGAGGCATGGGAGGGAGAGAGGAAGGAAGGAGATGGGAGGGAGGGAGGAAATGGGAATGAGGGAGGGAGGAAGGAAGGAAGGAAGGAAGGAAGGAAGGAAGGAAGGAAGGAAGGAAGGAAGGAAGGAAGGAAATGGGAGGGAGGGAGAAAGAAAAGAAGGAGATGGGGAGGACGGAGGGAGGAAGGAAGGAAATGGTAGGGAAGAAGGAAAGATGGGAGGGAGAGAGGGAGGGAGGAAGGGAATGGGAGGGAGGGAGGAAGGAAGGAGGGAGGGAGGAAGGGAGGGAGGGAGGAAGGAAATGGGAGGGAAGAAGGAAAGATGGGAGGGAGAGAGGGAGGAAGGAAGGAAATGGGAGGGAAGAAGGAAAGATGGGAGGGAGAGAGGGAGGGAGGAAGGGAATGGGAGGGAGGGAGAAAGGAAGGAGGGAGGGAGGGAGGGAGGAAGGAAGGAAATGGGAGGGAAGAAGGAAAGATGGGAGGGAGAGAGGGAGGGAGGAAGGAAATGGGAGGGAGGGAGGAAGAAAGGAAAAAGATGGGAGGGAGGAAGAAAGGAAGGAAGGAAGGAGATGGGAGGGAGGGAGGAAGGAAGGGAATGGGAGGGAGGGAGAAAGGAAGGAGGGAGGAAGGAAGGAAGGAAGGAAGGAAATGGGAGGGAAGAAGAAAAGATGGGAGGGAGAGAGGGAGGGAGGAAGGAAGGAAGGAGATGGGAGGGAGGGAGGGAGGGAGGAAGGAAATGGGAGGGAGGGAGGAAGGAAATGGGAGGGAGGAAGGAAGACAGAAAGGAAGGAAGGAGATGGGAGGGAGGGAGGAAAGAAGGAGGGAGGGAGGGAGGAAGGAGATGGGAGGGAGGGATGGAGATGGGAATGACCCACCCACTCTGCCTTCTGCTGCTGCCTCTCCCTTGGCTCTGTGCCCAGCTGCTATGGCCGAGGGGCAGGGGGCCAGCACTAGATCAGCACCCCACCCCCACTCCAGGCAGCCCCTCCCTTGAGGGGTGCACCATAGTCTTTGGTGCCCTACCTCGAAGGGGTTTTCTCTCAGCTCCTCCCTTCGCCCTGATTTCTAACCCAGAATGTGGCCCCTTTTTCTGAGGGCAACCATTGGGCCTGCCTCAACACCCCTTTTTCAGACCTTGGGGGGGGGGAGTCCAGTGGAACAGAGGGGAGGGTCTCCTTGTTATAATCCCCATCGCTCAGAATCTTCATCTGTGGAACCACCTTGAACCGAGAGATAGGAATATTAATAGAGTGCCAGACTTAACCATTGTCGATAAGAAAGACAATGGACGTGGCAGTGCCTGGAGACGGCAGAAGAGCAGGGAAGGAACTGGAGAAGATCACAAAATGCACAAAGAGCTGCAAATAGAAAGCAAAGTTAGCACCAAAAGCAATAGGGGTCTCAGGTGCCGTCCCAAAACATCTGGAGCATCACCTGAACCCCATCGGCATTAACACATTCACCAACAGTCCATTGCAAAAGGCAGCTTTGCTGGGAATAGTTGACAATCTGCGATAATCTCCTTCTTTCCTTCCTTCCTTCCTTCCTTCCTTCCTTCCTTCCTTCCTTCCTTCCTTCTTTTTCTTTCCTTCCTTCCTTCCTCCCTCCCACTCTCCCTCCCCCATTCCCATTTCCTTCCTTCCTTCCTTCTCCTTCCTTCCTTCCTTCTTTCCTTTCCTTCTTTCTTTCCTTCCTTCCTCCCTCCCACTATCCCTCCCCCATTCCCATTTCCTTCCTTCCTTCCTTCCTTCCTTCCTTCCTTCCTTCCTTCCTTCCTTCCTTCCTTCCTTCCTTCCTTCCTTCCTTCCTCATTCCCATTTCCTTCCTTCCTTCCTTCTTTCCTTTCCTTCTTTCTTTCCTTCCTTCCTTCCTCCCTCCCACTCTCCCTCCCCCATTCCCATTTCCTTCCTTCCTTCCTTCTCCTTCCTTCCTGCCTGCCTGCCTGCCTTCCTTCTTTCCTTCCTTCTTTCCTTTCCTTCCTTCCTTCCTTCCTTCCTTCCTTCCTTCCTTCCTTCCTTCCTTCCTTCCTTCCTTCCTTCCTCATTCCCATTTCCTTCCTCCCTCCCTCCCTCCCTCCTTCCCATTCCTGCTTGCCTGCCTGCCTAGCCCAGGAGGGGAGGGCGAGAAGCTGGCTTTCCCACGCGGGGAGGAGCGGGAGGTGGGAGGTGGGCCGAGGACGGGGAAAAACGAAGCGCTCCCGGGCTGCGGGGAAAGGTAGCGGGGCCAGGCGGGCGAGCGGGCCATGGAGGCGCTGGCGATGGTGGCGGCGGGCGCGGCGCTCCTGCTGGGGCTCTGCGCGCTGCTCTACTACAACCTCACGGCGGCCACGCGGTGCCGGAACGCGGTCAGCCTGCGGGGCAAGACGGTTCTCGTCACAGGTAGCTCCGGGGGCCGCTGCGCTCCCATCCGTGGCGGGGGGGGGGCGTCGAGGCTGGGGGGGGGGCGTTGGCATTGAGGAAACCCAAGAAAGTCCGGCCAGAAAAGCCCCTTTGGAACAAAGCAGGGGAGAACCCAAAGGGGAGGAGGGGAACCGGGAGGGTCCGCAGAGACCAGCCGTCGCCGGGGCTGCCTCGCACCTTGAGACCCCCCCCCCTTTCCGAGGCCGAGAGGATGGGGAAGGGCCGGACACTGGCCGGAGGGGCGCGGGGGAGAAAGTTCTGAGCCCAAGACCCGTTCCTGATCCAGCCAGGGGTAGCCAGACTTCGGGAGGGCGAACAGAATAACAGAGAAGGGACCTTGGAGGTCATCTAGTCCAACCCCCTGCTCAGGCAGGAAATCCTATACCATTTCAGACAAATGGCCGTCCAGCCTCTTCTTAAAAACTTCCAGTGTTGGAGCATTCACCGCTTCTGGAGGCAGGTGGTTCCACTGGTTAATTGTTCAAACTGTCAGGAAGCTTCTCCTTAGTTCCAGATTGCTTCTCTCCTTGATGAGTTTCCACCCGTGGCTTCTTGTCCTGCCTTCAGGCGCTTTGGAAAATAGTTGAACCCCACCCTCTTTTTTTTTGAGGCAGCCCCGCAATTATTGGAAGAGGGCTCTCATGTCAGTCTACTGCTTCTCTTTGCCTGACTAGACAGATGATGTTGCTGGCTGGTTCGGAGGTGGCTGGAAACCAGCTTTTCAGGCTGTTCCAGGCTCTGTTGGTATGGAAATGGGAGGGAAGAAGGAAAGATGGGAGGGAGAGAGGGAGGGAGTCCCTTTCCTTTTTTCCCCCTTTTTTATATATACTTTTATTAGTTTTTTATAATCAGAAGGGCTTAAAATATTATCAGCAACATATTGTCTGGGTTTTATTGTCTAGTTTATTAATACATATAATAATAATAATAATAATTTCTATTTGTAGGTCTTTGTATTTTGAAAGAACTGGAGAAGATAACAAAATACAAAGACCTACAAATAGAAATAGAAAGACTGTGGCAAAAGCAAGCAAGGGTAGTACCAATAGTCATAGGTGCCTTGGGTGCAATCCCAAAACAACTGGAGCACCACTTGAACACCATTGGCATTGACAAATTCGCTGTTAGTCAATTGCAAAAGGCGGCCTTACTAGGAACTGCTTCCATCCTGCGACGATATCTGTAATACATCAAACATCCACATCTGCCTATCCCAGGTCCTGGGTAAGGATTCGATAGGTAGACAAAATGCCAAATCCAGTCTGAACATCTGGCTGACTGTGCGATGATCGATAATAATAATAATAATAATAATAATAATAATAATAATAATAATAATAATAATAATAATAATAAAAATAATAATATATTATAATTATATATTATTATTATTATCGATCATCGCACAGTCCAGCCAGATGTTCCAGACTGGATTTGGCATTTTGTCTACCTATCGAGTCCTTACCCAGGACCTGGGATAGGCAGATGTGGATGTTTGATGGTATTACAGATATCGTCGTCAGGATGGAAGCAGTTCCTAATAAGGCCGCCTTTTGCAATTGACTAATAGCAAATTTGTCAATGCCAATGGTGTTCAAGTGGTGCTCCAGTTGTTTTGGGATTGCGCCCAAGGAGCCTATGACTATTGGTACTACCCTTGCTTGCTTTTGCCACAGTCTTTCTATTTCTATTTGTAGGTCTTTGTATTTTGTTATCTTCTCCAGTTCTTTCTCTTCTATTCTGCTATCTCCAGGCACTGCCACGTCCACTATCCAGACTTTTTTGTCTTTCTTATCGACAATTGTTAAGTCTGGGGTGTTATGTTGCAGGTGCTTGTCTGTTTGAATTCTGAAGTCCCAGAGCAGTTTAATTTTATCATTTTCTATGACTTTCTCTATTTTATGATCCCACCAGTTTTTGCTTACAGGCAAATGATATTTTTTGCAGATCTTCCAATGCACCATTGTTGCTACTTTGTCATGCTGCTGCTTATAATCAGTGTGTGCAATCGTCTTCCAACAGCTTACCAAGTAGTCCACTGTTTCTTCAGCTTCTTTGCATAGGCGGCACTTACTGTCTGTTGCTGTCTTCTCAATTTTGACTTTGTATGCATTTGTCCTTAAGGCTTGGTCTTGTGCAGCCAGAATTAGTCCCTCGGTCTCTTTCTTCAATTTTCCTGCTCTTAGCCATTGCCAGGTTTTATTATTATCTGCTTTCCCAGCTATTTTTTTCATGTATTGGCCATGTAGTGCTTTGTCTTCCCATGCCTCTATTCTGTTCTTCATTTGGTCTTTCTTGTAGGCCAGTTTGGTCTCTCCAGTAGTTAGTAAGCCTTCCTGATATACTAATTTCAGTGCATCTTCATCATTGTTCTTCAGATATTCTTCCAAAGCCATTTTTTCTTCTTCAACCATCTGATGTACTTGTAGCATTCCACGCCCACCTATTTGCCTTGGTAGATAAAGTCTATCAATGTCACTGCGTGGATGACGGGCATGATTCATTGTCATTATTTTTCTGGTCTGCCTATCCATTGCTTTTAGTTCTGCTTGAGTCCAGTCCACTATTCCAGCTGTGTACCTAATGACTGGGATTGCCCAGGTGTTGATTGCCTTTATGGTATTTCCTCCATTGAGTTTGGACTTTAAGATCTTCTTCACTCTCTTGATGTATTCACCTCTAATCTTTTTCTTGACTTCAGTGTGCTTGATGTTGTCAGCTTGAAGGATACCCAAGTATTTGTAGTAATCTTCCTCATCCAGACTCTTAATGTTATTTTCGTGGGGCATCTTGATTCCTTCAATTTTCACTACTTTTCCTTGTTTGATAGTAAGTGTGGCACATTTGTCCAAGCCAAACTCCATTACAATATCTTGGCTATATATACGGACAGTGTTGAGCAGCGATTCTATTTCAGATGATGTTTTTCCATACAGCTTCAGATCATCCATGTAAAGGATGTGGGATAGTCTAGCAGATGTTTTTGATGTTTGATAACCATGTCCTGAGTTATTCAGTATTGTTGACAGAGGAAACAGTGCAATAACAAATAGTAATTGTATATATCCACCCCGTGTCCTTTCAGTGAAGCAGTCGACGTGATGTGCCGGTGCCTGGAAGATGTGAGGGTCTGGAGGGGGGTGAACAGGCTTAGACTCAACCCTGACAAGACCGAGTGGCTCTGGGTCTTGCCTCCCAAAGGCCAACTGGATGGTCCATCTTTAGTCCTGGGGGGGGCAAATTTACCTCCCTCAGTGCAGGCACGCAACTTGGGTGTCCTCCTGGACTCACATCTAAATTTGGAACAACATCTATCGGCTGTGGCCAGGGGGACCTTTGCACAGGTTCGCCTAGTGCACCAGTTGTGGCCTTATTTGGACCGGGAGGCTTTACTCACAGTCACTCATGCACTTGTCACCTCAAGACTGGATTACTGTAACGCGCTCTACATGGGGCTACCCTTGAAGGGCGTTCGGAGGCTGCAGTTGGTTTAGAACGCAGCCGTGAGAGCGATTGTGGGCGCGCCAAGGTACGCCCACGTGTCCCCTATCCTCCGTGAGCTGCACTGGCTTCCTGTGGGTCTCCGGACGCAATTCAAGGTGTTGGTTATCACCTCAAAGCCCTTCAATAGGCATAGGGACAGGTTACTTACAGGACCGCATTGCTGCTGGTTCCTGCCGCACAGCTCCCATAGACCGGTGAGTCCCATAGATTGGCCTCCTCAGGTCCCTTTTGGCCATACAATGTCGTCTTGGCGGGCTAGCCTCCGGGAAGGGCCTTTCTGTGGTGGCTCCGACCTGTGAATCAACTTCCCCCCGATGCTCTACTACTCCCACCGCTGCTGCCGTCCTTTAGACACCGTTAAAACTCTCCTGTTCCCGCAGGCCTGGGGCTGATGTCCTCGGCGGGCCGGGATATGATCGGACTCACGGTATGACTGGATTATTTTATTTTATTGTTTTATGACTGTTTTTAATTTTGTACGCCGCCCTGAGTCCTTTGGGATTGGGCGGCATATAAATATTTGTAAATAAAATAAAATAAATAATGGGGATAATGAATCTCCTTGAAATATTCCTCTCTTGATATAACCTCTCCCAGCTTCTCCACCATTTGATCTGCAACTGTGTCTTCCATGTGCCATCGTTTTTGCACAAAATTTCTGATGTTTCTACTTACTCATGTTTATTTTCTAGGCACTCATTATCCAATCAGTGGCAGAGAGTCAATGCCTTTTTTGGGTAGGTCCCCATGTCCACATTCAGTTGGTCTTCCCTTCTCTTGCATTTTTTCCGAATCATTTTGTCTATTAGGAGTTGATCTTTTGTTCCTCTGCTATTGGGGCGGGTTCCTTTCTGCTCAGGTGGAAAGAGATTGTTTTCAACTAGATGCTGTTGTACTGCATCAGCTACCACACCAGTTAGTAATTTGAATGTTGTTGGCAAGCAGGTAATTGGCCTGTAGTTACCTGTTGTTGCCCCTTTTGCTGGATTTTTCATTATTAGGTAGGTTTTCCCAGTTGTTAGCCACTTTTCAATTTCTCCTCCTTGTAGTATATTGTTGAACTGTTTGGCAATGAGTGGGTGTATAACAGTTAGATGTTTCAACCAAAACCCATGCAGTTCATCTTCACCTGGTGCTGACCAATTTTGGATTTTCTTTGCTCTTTTTTCTACCATTTTTGTTGTTATTACTAGTCCTTTCATTTCAACTTCTGTTTTATTTGCATCCACCTCTTTTAACCAAGCCGCATCCTTGTTGTATTTCTTTGGGTTATCCCATATCTGCTTCCAGAACTGCACTGTTTCTTCCCTGTCAGGTACTGACTGATTCTTTGCAGTTTCTCCATTGATGGATTGGTAGAAACGTTTCTGTAATTTGGTTGAAATTGGAGGTCTGTCTGCCTATAGTTTGCATCGAGCTTCATATCTACTGATTTTCCTGGCTATAGCTGTTTTTGTTGCTTTATTAGTTCCAGTGCTTCCTTGATCTTCCTTGTTTCGAAGTGGTATTTCTTGATTAGGTATTCTTTGGTCTTCTTGTTCTTCAGCTTCTTTTCTTTCATCTGTTCTAGCTTGCTTGCATGTGATCTTAACTTGCTGATCTTATTTTCGAGTCTAACCTTCCATTTTTGTGGTGCACTGTTTGTTTGTTTTTCTTTTTTGTTGATTTTACATCCCAGGTATTCTGTTATAACTGCAGCTGTGCTGTACATTATTTGGTTTGTTTCTTGCAGTGAATTGGTGCTTATACTTGCTATTGCAGTATTTGCATCTTTTAATGCTTGTGCTAGCTGTTTCTTTGAAACAAGCTTCAATGCAGGCAGCCTTATTCTGTTGTTTTTGTGCTGTTCTAGATGCTCAGTTATTCTTTGTTTCAATTCTTTTATTTCTCTAGTTAGAGGGTTTTGTTCTTCCTGAGGTAGAGGTGCCTGGTTTCCAAATGAGAACAGTTGTATATCTCTATTGGATTCCTTCACTGCCAACTCCCCCTGGTTTGCCTCTACATTCTGAATTACTTCTGGTAAGGCTTTGATTTCTTTGCCCCGGGTAAACCTTTGCAGTTCATCCAATTCTGTTTCTGTGAATACTTTATTTCGTATTATAAATCTGCGTTGATCTGCTAGTCTCTGTTCTGTTATTTCTGATTCTGGATGTTGTTCTTTCCAGAACTGGTGCATTCGTTTTAGATATCCTATTCTTGTTGGACTTGATCTGTAGTAACAGATCATTATTTCTTTGTTTTCCATCACTGTGTATCTGCGACGGGTAAACACCTTTTCTTCCAGTAGTTCTGCAGCTGCTGGCCCTGGTTGCTCAGCCAACAGTCCTGAGTCCTTAACCCATTTTTCACCAGATATCCAGGAACTCCAATATCTAGTGCGGACCTTGTTAACCTGGGCGACGTCCGAGCCGGTATGGCATTCTGAAATTTACGTCTCACCATATTTTTTATGGGAGAGACACTCTTTGTCTGACTCCTCTGATGAGACCTGTTCAGTATGGTTGAACCTCTGGCATAGCTCTCATCTTCCTCAGAGTACACAAGCCCCACAAGCACGTCAAGATAGTGTCTCACTGGGGGTTTATTATTATTATTATTATTATCAATCATCGCACAGTCAGCCAGATGTTCTTACTGGATTTGGCATTTTGTCTACCTATCGAGTCCTTACCCAGGACCTGGGATAGGCAGATGTGGATGTTTGATGGTATTACAGATATCGTCGCAGGATGGAAGCATTCCTAATAAGGCCGCCTTTTGCAATTGACTAATAGCGAATTTGTCAATGCCAATGGTGTTCAAGTGGTGCTCCAGTTGTTTTGGGATTGCACCCAAGGAGCCTATGACTAGTGGTACTACCCTTGCTTGCTTTTGCCACAGTCTTTCTATTTCTATTTGTAGGTCTTTGTATTTTGTTATCTTCTCCAGTTCTTTCTCTTCTATTCTGCTATCTCCAGGCACTGCCACATCCACTATCCAGACTTTTTTGTCTTTCTTATCGACAATTGTTAAGTCTGGGGTGTTATGTTGCAGGTGCTTGTCTGGTTGAATTCTGAAGTCCCAGAGCAGTTTAATTTTATCATTTTCTATGACTTTCTCTATTTTATGATCCCACCAGTTTTTGCTTACAGGCAAATGATATTTTTTGCAGATCTTCCAATGCACCATTGTTGCTACTTTGTCATGCTGCTGCTTATAATCAGTGTGTGCAATCGTCTTCCAACAGCTTACCAAGTAGTCCACTGTTTCTTCAGCTTCTTTGCATAGGCGGCACTTACTGTCTGTGGCTGTCTTCTCAATTTTGACTTTATATGCATTTGTCCTTAAGGCTTGGTCTTGTGCAGCCAGAATTAGTCCCTCGGTCTCTTTCTTCAATTTTCCTGCTCTTAGCCATTGCCAGGTCTTGTTATTATCTGCTTTCCCAGCTATTTTTT